>NC_133486.1:4947532-4955606 GCF_025370935.1 Choristoneura fumiferana
CAATCCCATGTAAAATTCTTAAAGAGATCCTCTGGTCATCAGGAACACATGTCGGAAAGGGTCTATCCCGAATCCCCTTTGAATAATGATTTTCCCGATAACATCAAAGTGTAAGGTAATATTTTACTGAGTTTTACGTAACGTTTGACATTTTGTCTCTTCGCTATCTTTGATTGATTGGTTTTTAGCTCGAGTGGTTTCTGAGTGCGATGTAGCCAATTAAGAACATTGTTTTATTTCGATTGGCTTTTGATTCAAATGTTTAACTAACTAAGATCAGAAGCTTGTGAAGTGATTGGTCAGTGTTTGAGAACGGCTAGAGCGGGTCGCCTTTATGTTGGGTTCGTTACTGTCAAGATGATTATTTTAATGAGTTCAAGGGGTTAAGTTACCATTATTGACTTGCAAACATCGTACGCTATACCGTTTTTGTAAGATATTTCTGGAAATTGACAAGCATTTTTGTATCGTCGAGGTGTACCCATTGATTGATTGCATTGATTTTTCGAAATATTTAATGTCTAAAGAGACTATCTCTTTCTTTATTCTTTTACGAATTGTGATGCACTATTACAATGCTAATTTGTATATAAAACGTATACAATAACAGTATTAGAAAAAAGTTCCAAGTTTTTACATGTTGTGTTTTTGACATATTTTATTTGCTTCAATAAACAGGATTATTAATTGGTTAAGAAAAGGCTTGTGATAACTATTGAAATTTTAAAGTTACCATTTAATGTTGTCTATACGACGACCGGGATTATTTTAGTCCTATCACAAGCACAGATATATCAGTACTTTTTCACATACATCGATAAATCTACTTCATTTAGTTTCGACCCATTTCCCATGATGCTCCGCCTTACGACGAAATAACGAGTTGCCGAAAGGTTGTGATGAGACCTTATCTTTACCAAAGAACAGAACTCCCTACTAAGCTAGTTTTCAGCTCATGAAGCGATGGAGATCAATACTAGAATGCATACCCCCGAATACCCGAAAGATTACACTCCGCCATGTCAAACAACTTTACCAATTTTTCTTACATTATTAACTTTTCTTGCGAGGAAAATAGAACGTTATCTTTAAAGAATTGAGTTGAAACGCATTTCGAGTAACATGACATGAAAAGCAACTGGAGGCATTTCCCGTTTTCGACTTTTGCTTAAGAGTCCACCACACCCAAACGCGCGAGCGGTTTTGTACCTCACCCCCGCGACCCCTCTGAGATAGATCGCGTGCAACCGCGATTGTTCGTAGGCGTTATCTGACAGCGACGCGTTTTTCGCGCGCAGCGCGGCGAAATACGGTACCGCTAAAGTTTTTCATAAATGTCAAAACGATCGTTTTATGGAGTTTGTATTGAATACGTCATATACTGACTGCTATGACAAGGCTATGACGTTACAATTTCCCACGTTCAAACTGACAATTTATGTACTTAGGTACTTAGTAATTCGTCGTTTTATTAACTTGAAAATCGCCAAATTACGAAAAATGTGAAAATTCGGTTATTATGAGTATTTTCAAGCTGCATTCCAATACAATACAATGACTCTTTATTGTACTCCGGTGAGTGGAGAGCCTTGGGAGAGGCCTATTATGTCCAGCAGTGGACGTCTTTCGGGTGACACAATACTAAAGTTCACCTAACTTTTATTTTCTAGGTACACTTTAATTTAACTATGCCTATGAAATACACCTACATTTCTAAAAGTGTATTAGTAATTTCTTGCTAGAGAAATACCTATATCAAAATATAAAATTAAGCAAGATATATTTCTCAAAATGTAGACAAAACTGAAGATAACTTATATACCTATACTCATTTAGGTAGGTATACACTAAATATGGATCCATTTGCAGATAGGTATCGATTTTTTATTTGAAAACCAAAAACCTCATTTGCTTCGTACAGTCGGATAAACATTCAAAGGACATAACATTGCCTGGCGGGCAATTTTTTCAATCACAAGTGGACATTATTTTGAGTAAATTACCCACGTTTATAATTTTATAAAGCACTTACGTTTACAAACTTAAATTTTAATAACACAAAATAAACATTGTACTTTGCTCTGATAACTGTTATTTATATGTTTTATGTACAATAGAGAGTTATAAACCCTTTATTGAACAAAAAATACTCATTCGTGACAATCGATTTATAAGAAAATGGCCCTAAGGCAAAGTTGACGGTTTTTTGCCCAAAATTCAGAACCAACATAAAAAATACAACCGAATTGATAACCTCCTCCTTTTTTCTGAAGTCAGTTAAGCTCAGGCTTCTAATAGACTCTCGTTAATAATCCCCTTTTTACAGCCCTTAATGCACATGTACTTTTGTGTCAATATTAGTTCCAATTCCAAATATTACCCGCTATGATCCTGTTAACAACAAGGCCATAGTCGGTAGGAAAAACAAACTGAAATATAGAGCACAGAAAAACCAGAAAAAGAGACCAGCATCCTCAGGCATGAAGAGTCAACTTCTAGATTTTTTCTCGCCTGCTTGCCTAAATATCAAATTTTCCAGGCGTTACTCCAAACAGGGACAGGGGGTCCTGTCAAAATCAGCAATTTTGTATTCAATCAGTGTTCTATCAATGTCGTATGTATACAAACACCTCTATATTATGTTTGAGTTTTCTAATAATTTATCATATTTAAGTTAAACGCTAATAACCAATAACAAATTATAACAACAACAGTTTTGTATATGACACTAAAAACACCGATTGAATACAGAACTAGGCCACGTATGTCCCTTATTTTTAATAGGAAGTACCACCTACAAAACTTTGATATTTCGGCAAGTAGTAGGTCAATGTATGGTTAATTCTTAGAAAAAAAGTTAGAGGTGTCACTACTTCAAAACCAAATAAAAGAAATGTGCTTTTTATTTGGTCTTTTTTTTTAATATATGATTTTTTGAGTGCGATGTAAATCTATATAAAGAAAACTTTAAAATTTGAAACAAATCGCTTGATTACATACTGATAAAAATACATTAAAAAAACAAAAGTCAAGAACTGACACAAGTAGGATATTCATACTCAACATAAATATTCTTGAGATACGAGTACTCGCAGAAAAACTGTGCCATTTGATAAAAGGGACGGCTTACTAGAAAAACCAAACTATGAACTGTTACCTAACGACTAAATGCAATCACTTTTGTCTGAATTAATAAATTATTACTATTTTAATTGTACTTTAGATTTATAAAACTGGAGTTCCAAGAGTGGAGAAATTACGTATAAAGAAAGAAAGAAGGATATTTTATAACACTAATACAAAAAACACAAAGTTGCAGTATTTGAACCTGTAAGTGAGAACTTTTTCTACTATTATAACGCATGTGGGCAATGTTGTCTAAATAACTTTGCCCGTTTATAAAATTCAATCAATAAGTTACTTTGCCAACGATTAATAAAGTAAATATTTGTTTTATATAAGTCATGTTATTTAGTGGGTGTCTCAATAATGTAGGTACTTACTGTACTAAAATAGTGCTTGTGTAGTGTAGATGTATCATCATCTGGTTCAGAGACCTCAGTGCGTTTTTTTACTGTAGAACATGTTAATCCAGTGTATTTATTACCTGTATGGCAATTTCATGCAAATCCGTCAGTAGTTTCTACGTGAAAGAGTAACAAACATCCATCCATCGCCATACTTAAAAAAAATGTTTAGATTTTTTTTGTAGAGAATTTATGTAGATACTTATGTTTTAGAACATTTTTTGCTGTGGTTTACGAGTTATTTACGAAAACTAAATGGGACTTTACACAAACTCCTCCCCACCCGTAGCTCTACCCCACCCATCAGTACCTACTTTAGTATGTGGTCTTAAACACATCCCTACAACTATGCCAAAATTGACTTATACGTGAGATTTCCCGGAGAGGCAGTTTTTGGTCTTCGTTGGGTAGGCTATATACTCGTATCAGACACGTATTAAGTTTGAACACATGTCCTATATTCCTACTATGGTAGTTATCAGTTTATAAGTAATAGACAAAATATGGAGCCAGTAAAACTATTTAGACTACTAACCAATTTTTCTGTACTTACCTAATTCTTGTAATAAACAACACACTTTACAACTTCTGACATCTTCTGACATGTTGTCTGTCATTGTACGAGTATGAGGGCTTCTTGTTTTTTTTGTGCGTTATTTAATTTATTTCTCGGTGTTGACTATCCTAAAACACCTTAAATACCCAAAATACAGTGATAACGTAATTTAATAATAATTTCCTTACTCATAGATTGAGTGTTATGAAAGAAGTGTAAATGTAAAAGTTTTTTTTCGTAAATGAATTTTGTGGAGAAAAGCGACGCAGGTCAATCAGGCAGAGCACCTAAGCGCTCACTGTTTCTCTGCGTTGAAGTGACAGAGAAGCAATATGTCGTCGGCGTGGCGTAAGTCTTTGCTCATCAAAAATTTGGAAATAAAATAAATGCAAAGAAATTACGATTTAGATTTAAGAAATAACACGACAGATATTATTATTACGTTTTGTTTGTAAATCAGACTTAGTAATTTGATTATAGTGTCTTTATAAATAACGGAGTATTTTTGGTTTCTAAATCAAAGTAAGAGCTCACTTTTGCAATAAAATCTATCGAGCCAAATTAGTTTAATCGTGTTTTGAAAGCAACGACTAACTCAGGAATACGATCAAGATTATCGTAATATTTTTTTTATTGCCACGAAGTACACCAATTTTATACCACGTCTGTTTAAAAATAGCAGTGAGTGGCGTAGGTCGCCTCTTAATGTGTGATAAAAAACCTTGCTCCGTTTTCTTATGGGGTTTAGCATTTGTAGCGTTTAAAATATAGTTAACTCTTATGAAAGTTTAAAGTGAAGTCAAAGTCAAAGTCAAAGTCAAAATATCTTTATTCAATTTAGGCTATAACAAGCAATTATGAATGTCAAAAAAAATCTACCACCGGTTCGGAAAAACCTCTGCTGAGAAGAATCCGGCAAGAAACTCAACGAGGTATATATTTTTTTTTAAAACAGATTTACAATATTATTAAATGATATGTATATATCACAAGTATTTAACACAACTTTATTTTTAACACAGTAGGTTCGCTATTTGAAGGGATCGCTAATGCGGATCGGAATTATTTCCAAATATCCCTGTCCATGATATAATCATTAACTTTATAATACACCTTTGATATGAATGTCTTCTTGACAATAGATCTGAATTTTGTATCCGTTTCATTTGTAATATTTTCGCTTACTATGTCTGGTGTGCAATAAAGAGTTATTGTATTGTATTGTATTGTATTTTTTGGAATTTTATTATAAAAACGTATGTAATTTCCCAGAAAAGACTTTTTGGTTTTAGCCAGTCTGTAAGATGGAACTTTAAGCTTCCCTGTGTTTCTAGTAGCCTTTGGCTTATCGACGTTAGTGGGAAAATCACATATGTTCTTCCTAACATACATGATTATTTCAAAAACATAAAGCGACGGCAGGGTTAGGATATCTGTTTCCTTAAAAAAAGATCTTAAAGATGAAGTTTATGAATTTATCAGATAAATGAAATTTACTTATAGCAGAGAGACAGGAAATCAAATTAACTTTCCACCATTCTTGAATCTAATTTGACATTTATACCCATTTGAATGGTGATTTCACTGTACATTTTTTCTTTATTATATAAAAGGGGGAAAACGAGCATGCGGGTCACCTGATGGGAAGCAATCACCGCCGCCCATGGACACCTACCAACACGAGGGGTATATCAGGTGCGTTGCCGGCCCTGTACTTTCATCAAAAGCGGGTGCAATATCATTATTATTATGTAATTCTTTCTAACTAACATTATTTTAAATTATACTTGCACGTCAGTTATACATGCCTAAGCATGTGAAACACAAATCTGCAAATACCGTGTTTTACGCAAATAAAGCTTTACTTTACTTTATACTGAGTAAGTGTGGAACTGCCGACTGTGCCAGTTTCTTCGCATAATACACGGTAGGTATTGGACGGGACCCGTTCACTAACGAGGCCGGCTGACAACGCGCCAATATCATTACGATGGAAGAACATCGCTCTAGTTACCCTTCCACCCACTATGTAGTTGGGTATAGAAGCAGGCGAGCAACGAACCTGTCGCTTTAGAAATGCTTGTACTAGATTGAATTCGTCAACTCCTTTATTTCTATAATCTTTGTAGTTATTCTAGTAGCTTTTTTCCGGGAACTGTGCATTTTTCCGGGATAAAAACAGCCTAGTGACCTCTCTGGCCCATAAAATATCTCTAGGTATGCCAAAAATCACTTCGATCCGTCGCTCCGTTTCGACGTGAAAGGCGGACAAACATACAAAACACAGAAACACACACTTTCGCATTTATAATATTAGTATGGATATGGATAATAATAATAATATCATAATTATGTCTTCTTCTTTGTTCCTCTTTTAAAATATGGCTTTTCTGTCCTAATTAATAGGACAATTTCGCCAGTGTCAAAGTAAACTCTCTTTGAGAGGGACGTTGTACGGTAATTGTAGTTTTGGCAACTTGATAGTAAAATTCCAGAAACCACGTGGAGACCACTTGCGCATTAAAAAATGTTAGACACGAGAGCAATATAGAATTTTGGGATCACTGTTCACTGTTAAGGTTAATCGCCGCATAAAACACTATCAAAATTATACTTCAACTAGCCAAAGAAACAGAAATAACAAAATTGTTGTCTACATCCGCCATGTTCATGCTACAAATCGATCATAATGTCATTTATTGCTGAGTCAGCGCCGTTTCACTTTTGCGAGACACACAAAATCATTATTTTAATTTTGTATTTCTTTTTTTTGTTTTATTTGTTGCTGTTGTTGTTTTTAGTTTGGTTGTATTTGTGTGTCTTTGTGAATGTGAATAAATTCTATTCTATTCTATTCTATTCTTTCTATTGCAATTATTATCCATAGGTAGTTTGTTAGTTATAAACTGACATTTTAATCGGATACAGAATTTTGTCACAGCAACAAAATACATACTACGGTGTGCGTGTGTCCTTGGGAGAATTTCTCATTATTACAAGAATTTATTTAACTTGCGATATTCTTGGTTTGTTAGTTTGCTTAGTTCCTAGTTCGAATTCTACCCACTTATACTGGCTGGGTCACCTGACATTTGGTATGCAACCAGCCCTGCTCGCGGCTTTTTCTCCTGTGAGAATAAAACAGATTAGTTTCTTATACAATACAATAGGTACAAATATTCTTTATTGATCACCAAAAGCAGTGCAGAAGCAGTGCAGGTTATAATGCTAGAATTGCAAAAAAAAAATTTCTTAGTGTAAGTACTTCTAATGCTCCATAAATAAACATAATGTGCTGAATTATAAGTCTGTACTTCAATGGTTTAGTCATTTATTTAATTTAGATTGAAAGTATAGTAAGGACAAAAAATCTTATATTACTAATCTTCTTCAAATAGTAAACTGTATAGCTTTGAAGCAAGCTAAATAATGCCAAACTGAATGCATTCGACAAATACGAAAATGCAGCCATCTTGCTGTTGCAGCCTTTGACAGCGAAACTGATTGAGAAATGAGAAATGGGAACCTTAATTACGCATTCAAGCTTCAGTGGTGACCTAGATGCTAAAACTATATCTATCATAAAGCGAACGGTATAAATGTATTATTATCATCATCCCAGCCACACGTGCCAATACTAGGCACAAGCCTCTTCTTAGAATGAGAGAGCTTGGTCCGTCTTTCCCTCTCGAGCCAAGAGCAGATCGGAAACATAAATATTGCACACCTAGTGATAGTCGGCCAACGCTTCGTCTTTCGGATCGTGGTCGCCATAGAGGACTTTTCTCCCCAACATTATCTGTTCTTCGAGCGATGTGGCCACCCATTGCCAATCTACCCTTATCTAAAACGTCACAAATCTCATCCAACCTTGCTTTCTCGAACACAGTCTGCGTATTTTAAAAAAGCTGTTAAGGCAAAAAACACGCGCTGAACCGCACGCGCACGTGACGTGAATCGCAAGCGCAGCCAAATCAGCTCACGATTTTTA
>NC_133486.1:4965634-4980726 GCF_025370935.1 Choristoneura fumiferana
TTAAGTATTTGTTGTTATAGTCGCCACAGTTATACATAATCTGTGAAAATTTAAACTGTCTAACTATCACGGTTCATGTGATACAGCCTGGTGACAGACGGACGGACGGACAGCTAAATCTTAGTAAATAGGGTTTCCGTTTTTACCCTTTGGGTACGGAACCCTGAGAATCAAACTTCTAACTCCACGCACCCACAAAGATGTATTACCAACCGACAAATTACTCTGTCCACCTGGTTGGGTGGTTGGTATTTTTTTTTCTTTAACTGACAAATTGGTTGGTCGATGTGCTACAGTCATCAAAAACGGCGTTGCTATACATTTTCGTGGAATCAAAACCCCTAGAGTTATTTTGTCTTCCAGTTGTCCTAGAAACTAGTGGTACGAGTATGAAGGTACGTACCTAGTTGTGTTACAGTGGCTCTGTCCTTTGGGCTTTACCCCGGGTGCTTATCGCCGACCCTTTTACTCCAGGGAGCGTATTGTAAGCTTTGGATAAGGAAACCGAATGGTATTTACGTTAATAAATGAATAAATAAATCCAAGCACTACGATTTTATATTGATATTTTGATAAAAATAATCATTTTCTGATTACTGTGATCACACAGAATAAAATACAAATAACACAAAATCCTAACCCGTTTCGAACTTTCTACGAGTTCATTTTCAACAGTTAAAATGAGCACATAATCAAACATTCATCATCATCATCCCAGCCTATATACGTCCCACTCCAGGGCACAGGCCTTCCCTCAGAATGAGAGGGCTTGGGCCATAGTTTCCACGCAGGCCCAGTGCGGATTGGGAACTTCACACACACCATTGAATTGCTTCGCAGGTTTGTGCAGGTTTCCTCACGATGTTTTCCTTCACCGCAAAGCTCGTGGTAAATTTCAAATGTAACTCCACACATGAATTTCGAAAAACTCAGAGGTGCGAGCCGGGGTTTGAACCCACGACCCTCTGCTTGAGAGGCGATGGGTCAAACCACTAGGCCACCACGGCAAACATTATATGTATATGTATAATGTGTTGTATAATATGTTTTACAGGTGGTAGGACCTTGTGCAAGGCCCGCCCAGCTTGCTACCACCATCTTGCTCGCTAATCCTGCCGTGAAGCAGCAGTGCTTGCACTGTTGTGTTTCGGCGTGGAGAGTAAGACAGCTGGTGAAATTAATGGCTACTTGGCAACGCATCTGCAATCCCCCTGGTGTTGCAGGTTTCTATGGGCTGTGGTGATCTCTTACCATCAGAAGACCCACTTGTTTTTTTGCCATCCAATCGAAAAAGAAATGTTAGGTGTATCGAAGCGAGGTAAATAACTTTTTTTTTTATGACGGTGGAAGCATTCTACACTTCCTCTGAACGTAGATATAGTTAGTGATTAGTTTTGTTACTACGGGACCCCATACATCCCAGTATTATTATTCTTTTTTGTATTTTTTTCTTTAATTTTATACTGTTGTTCTTTATACTATGTAATTTATTTGTAATTATTTTATTTTGATAAAATGACTTTCTGCCAAGTTTCTTGCGGCGCATTCTTCTTGGCAACGATGGGATGGTCTTTCCGAAACCGCTGGTAGTATAATAAATGACGTGTAAATTTGAGGCCTATTTACTGCCGCATGCCAGACGAGCTTTGGGCCAAGATAACCACCGAGTGGATCCCAAAAGGTGACCTAGCAGACCTACGCGGCGATGGCGGGATGAATTGGACTTCTTCTTGAAGGACTGGCCCTTGTATGCAGGGGACAGAGAGCAGTGGAAGTATTGGGGAGGCCTTTGCTCAGCAGTGGGACAGAATAGGCTAACAATAATAATAAATTTACTGAATAAATGATTTGAATTTGAAATTTAAATTGAAGTTTGATTGATTTGATCGTAGTTCATTGCTGTGGACCTCCGCAAAGTACGTATCCCCGGAATCAATCAAATTTCAATTTCAATTAACGAACGGATTGATAAGCTGACTACGAAGCTTGAGGTCCCGAGTTCGATTCTCGGCCGGGCAGATATTTGTATGAATAATACGAATTTTCTTTATTTTGTCACATATCAGCTTCACAGTTTAAACACCAAAGCGCTTACGCAGTAGAGAGTAGACAGTAAAATTTTAATTTTTTGGCTGTTTCGTTCACACATTAAAACAGTACGTGTGTCTCGAGTTCGGAAAATTTCGCCGAATAATATAAGTATGACAGCAGTTTATTTGGTGTATATTGTAAAATAGTTTTTTTTGACGGCCCTCTCTTCTCCATGCGATATAGCCCATTACACTTCAACGAGCTAATTCGCTTGGCAACTTTCTTAGTTTAAATTCAAATAATTCCACGTGTTTCCAATGATTGGATTTGCCAGAACTAATATTCGTAAACCTCGCTTTAGATAATTACGTGGGCGTTTGTAAATGAAAATTGCTTTCCAAAAACGTATTTTTATTCTGAAGTCAACAGATTACGATGTTGTTGCGGGCAAGGCGTGCCGTCGCGTCGCCGCCAATTTGTAAGACAAATTAGCAGGAAAATGTTACAAAATATTTTAAAAATATTTTATTTTTGTCACATGTGATTACGTCCGAATAAATGGAGCTGGAGTTGCTGTCTAGTCGGAATAGAGTTGAAAATAAAGAAATATTCATAAAAATCTAGAGATGTCACGCGAGTAAAGTTAGTCAAAATATCTATAATTCAATATCTTTATAACAGCACTTATGTACGATTGACTGATTCGGAAAAACCACAGTTGTGAAAAATCCAAAGCATTTGTGCAAAGTTTTGAAAACAATATATTATTATGATAACCGATCACCACCAGCCATACCAACAACTCAAGAGTCATTGCGTTGCCGGCCTTTTAAGAAAATAAAAGCTCTAATAAAAAAGCACACAGGCCAAGCTATATCTTTCAAAGAGTATTTCTATAATCCAACCACGAAATGTAACGGTGAAGTACCCCTTTCCCGTGGGGTTTCCTTTTCTGTTTAATTTTCTGTTCTCGGCGTTCCGATCGCTCCCATAATTGCTCTTTACTGTAACTTATTCTCTTTTACCTTAGTTCTACTTTCCCGGTACGAATGCTTTTTTCCCATTGTATCAATTTAATTATTCTCTTTGAGCGACTTGTTTCTTTTATAGGTACAGTCATTCACGATGACGCGTGCCGTGGTTCTTATTACAATGTCATTAATGTCTATTTTTTACAAAATCACGCGTCTTCGTTCTAGGCATACTTTGTAGTCTAGCAAGTAGAAATATAAAGCCGAGCTTAAATTTGCAAGGAAAATCGTGCAAGTTGCATTACATTGCGAGGCCGTAAAGCCAACGAGTTTGTAGAGGTCAATCGATTTTTCTTGCAATTCTAAACTCAGCTTAACACTCTTTTAAACAACTGACAAATAGCCTTTAGCTGAAAAATTGTCAAACTTCTAAGATATTTTTAAATTAAAACGACTAAACGCTGGCAATTAGGTGTAAGGCGAAAATAGAAAAATAAACACGATTTAAGTTACATTGATTGTCTTGTTGTTTTGAAAATATATTTAGCTGAATAATATTTTTTCTACTAAATGTATTGCAAAAAATATTAAAACCGGTCAAGAGCATGTCAGACATATCGAACGTACTCAAAATAGGGTTCCGCCATTACAAAAAACTCTAGTAATATTTTTCTAAGGATTTCGTATGTACGGAATCTTCCAAGTTTAGGTAAATATATTTCAAACACTAGGCTGCCATTTACTCTTAAACTACCAATAATTCTCAAGCAATCTTAGCCTTCATAGTTTTAATTATTTTTTGTGCTTCATCACGTCTAAACCGCTGAACCGATTTAGGTGAAATTCGGTATATTTTGAGTCCCGGGAAGGACATAGGATAATTTTTATCCCGGAACATTGCAGTTGCCACGGGATAGCAATAAATGAATTCTACGCGGACGGACACGCAAGCAACAGCTACTTATTATTATAATAACAGGGTGTTTATCCAATTATAGGCAAACGATTCATGCATAAAATTAAAGAGATTATGAGATCTAAATGATTTGCGCCTGCGAAGCCATAGATCAAGTCTAGTAAAACCTAACTAACACTTGCCTCGGTTACAGTTACAGTGCTCAATGTGGGAACATTGACTGTTATATAATTAACATACATTTGTTTTATATCATTGTATAACACAAATTGTATACATTATTATCATGTTATTTAAAACCTTTAATTTGTTCTATGGTATACGATATATTATAACATTTTTATACCAATGTGGGAGCGTTTCAAACATCTAACAAGTTGTAACAAAAGTTATAAAGTGTTAAAAATGTTACCGTGTTTTATAACGTTATATAACATTTATAACACCCAGTGTGGGTTATTTTTTACTAATTTATTGAATCAGGCGTTACTTTGCGGAGGTCCATATCAATGAACTAGATAAATTAGGTATTGGGTAGGTCGCGGGTGAGCAAAGAAATTCTTCTAGTTCGCCCAGTGTGGGAGCACCATTAGAGAAATCCTCAACGCACATAGTTTCTTGCTCAGTAATCTTCGCAATGACTCGAGATGAAAAGAAAATCTGCAAAGACTTTTACATTAAATATTCAAACGTATTGTTTTCAGAACAAATAAATCCAATGATGGAGGCCATTACGGGACGTGTTTTTTTCGTGGTAAGAGGTGAAATTGGATCTATGTTTTACTTCACGAAAGATGTTAGACGCTATAGTATGTAATGCGATTTGATAAGCTATAACTGGATACAATTTTTCACTGTAACCTTTAACGTGACTCCGATGCCTACTTAAAATTTGTTTAGTGTTGTAGTTTTGTTTGAAAAAAAAATATAGGTAGGTACTTAGGGAGTAAGTTACAGTGACAAATTTAAACGTTAGTCTAACATCTGGTAGCATGGTGCACGGTTGTTTTGCGCGTCAGTGTAGTGTGTTGGTGGTGATAGATGGGTTTGTGTGATTTGGTGCTCTATTGGATGGCATAAAATTATTTGTAATATTATTGTTACGCATAATTGCTTTTAGCCGAATTAGCGATGTGCATTATATTATACTCGTCATTACGCATAAAATTAAAAATCATAAATACAGAAAGCATCATCTTCATGAAAACTAACGTTAAATAGCATAAATTCAAAAAGTCATAATAATAAATTTGCATCATTACAAAGTGCATAACCACAATCACGAGCCTAGTGCACTACGAGAAAATGTTAGTTTTGTGTTAATATAATATATTTAGGAACTAAGGCGAGGTCGACCTTATTTCTGCGTTTCTTGGGCGCTTCGCGCCTGGATATATCATACTAACCTAACCTAACCGAATGTACCTAACGTGATCTAACCTAACCTAATATTTTGTTGTTCATTTATTACAAATAATCAGTAGCCCAAACAATAATATTGTTACGTTCGTGGGGTGGGTTCGTGATTGAAAAGCACTTTTAACACCGATGAATAAGAGTAGGATTTATTTTCACACTGTTACTTAACTTTACAAAACACTTAAAAACAGTTCACAGTAAGTTTGCACTCTAAAACTCACTTTCAATCGCTGTTGATTCTCTTCGATGTTTTATCTCTCGGTATCGCATTCGAAAAATGTGTGAAATTTTGATAAACTAATAAGTGAAAGCATCCTCTGAAACGGCCTGAAACCGTATTCCAGTCTACTGAAAACGCCTCCAATGGGCTAGCCTAACCTAACCTAACCCGCCGTCGTAACAATATGTGTATTAGTCTAATACAAATTAGTCCAACTGAAATTATTCTAATAGCTTAATATGCCAAAAAAGTAGTAGGCCAAAGTATTACTATGCGACAGTACTATTATGCCAATACTAATTATGCCAAATCAATTATGCAAAACAATAATAGTCAAAAAATATGCGATTGAAGGGGATCCCGTGTGATTTGTGTGTGTTCTTACAGTGTGGAGGTGGAGGAACTGCATGAACACGCATATCTTACATAAACTTAGCTATCATAAGGTCACGGGTGAGCAAAGACATTATTTTAGTTCATAGTACAATTGATCAATATTAGGGATACGCAGACTTGAGATAACATTCTCTGTGAGTGAGACAGTTAGACTTGGTTTGCGTAAGATCGGTCGATGCTGGCACGCCGCCAAACCTTCCGACATTCAGGTTACATTTAAGGTGGCTACCTACATAACTGTGGAATCGATGTTGATGTATGATCAATATTTCTGGTCGAGCACCCTTGGGAAATGACACAAATGACCCAAAACCTACGTAAGATTTCAATTAAATGGGGATGACGACTGGGTTACAAATATATCATTCTATTTAGTCCGGTTAGTCAAATTATTAAAAATCGACAAAGGTATAGCATCAAACTTCTGGAGTGGGGACTTGTGACGTCACTATTAGATAAAAATCGTACCATATAGTTACTTCACTCGAAACTTCTAAGCGCTGTATCCTCGTCATTTTTTGTTTGTCAAAGAAAAGAAAACATACGTGCACAATATTATTTAATTATCTAACTGACGGACTAAATAGTTTTTTTAGTCGTCTAGCCTATTCAAATTCATCTATTTCGTCAGCATGGGTAAGTACGTATAATGATGACAAACAAACGAGAGAGCAAACTGTGATGTGATTATCGGCGTACAAAAACATTTGGTGAGAACTGGCGGTAGATAAGAGGATATGTTAATTAAAATGATCAAAAGTAATAACAGCGCGTCATAATGAAAATTAAATATCACAAAGTAAAATAAAATAAATAGACTAAAACAATTCAAATTCAAAATTCAAATGATTTATTCAGTAAATAGGCCGCAATGGGCACTTTTACACGTCATTTTTTTTAAACTACCAGCGCTTTCGGAAAGACCATCATTGCCAAGAAGAATGCGCCGCAAGAAACTTGGCAGAAAGATCATTTTTTCATAATAATATAATTACAAATAAAATACTTTAAAACTATATTATACAATTAAAAAAAAAACATAAAAAAATATAATAATAAAAATACAGGGATGTATGGGGTCCCTTAGTTACAATACTGAACACTAACTATATCTACGTTCAGTGGAAGTGTAGAATGCTTCCACCGTCATAAATTTTAAAATAATAATAATAACAATAATTTAGTTCTGAAATATTCATTGCAGGTCAAGTAACCATTAAGCTTTTGGATTTCGAAGGCAAGTTGGAAGGCAATTGCTTTGTTCACCCGCAACCTTTTGAATTGATGGCTGCGTTAATGCCAGAAGTGTGTGTGTGTGTATGAAGATTTTAATTGAAAACGTTTTGATCAAATGGCTTGGCGGGTTGTTAGCGAGTTCAGCTGCGATTCTCTTAACGCGCGTCCGCGGGAATTGTCATTTTCCGGGATAAAAACTATCGATGTCTGTCCCAATGTCGAAACTATCTCCATGACAAATTCATTATGTTCTTTTTAATCGACTGGTGGCAAACGAGCGAATAGGTCTCCTGATGGTAAGAGATCACCACCGCCCATAAAACATCTGCAACACCAGGGGTATTGCAGATGCGTTGCCAACCTAGAGGCCTAAGATGGTCCTACCACCATGATTGGTTGAAGTACTTTAAGTATGAAAGCGCAACAAATAAATAAACCTTCGCCTTTATAATAATAGTATAAATTTTGCATGATTAATAGCGAGTAAGTCAAAATGTGGTCAGATTTTTATTTTTACCGATAAATTACGAATTTCAAGTAGTTACAAAGGCCGTCCCTATCCGAACGACCTCGCTCGTTGCAACCCCCCCGACTCCCTCCCTCGTTCTTACCTTACAAGTTATTGCATTACACATTATTGCGTCCTTTCGCTCATTTATCCATACTAATATTATAAATGCGAAAGCGTGTTTGTATGTTTGTGTGTTAGTCCGTCTTTCACGCCATAACGGAGCGACGAATCAACGTGACGTGGCACAGAGATAGTTTATGGGCCTAAGAGTGACATAGGCTACTTTTTATCCCGGAAAAATGCACAGTTCCCGAGGGAACAGCGCGCGATAACCGAATACCACGCGGGCGGAGTCGCGGGCAAAAGCTGGTACTCGTAGTACTTATAAAGCTAAAATAAACAATGTTCTATCACTAAAAGCAACTGCAAGACTAGCAATGTGTAAGAAAAATTGTTATTATATGCTTAGCAAAATTTATAATTCGGTGCCTAAATGAATAACAGATTTAACAGGTAACCAGTTCCACATAAAACTAAAACTATGGTTACAGGATGAATGTTTTTATTCATTGACAGATTTTTTTTTAATTTAATAAACACAAAATTAAAAAAAATGGAAATGTGAAATGATATAAATTGGGTTATTTTGTATAATTTTAGGTAATATTTTTAATTAAACAACATTTTGTATGCCAGAAATGGCTGGGTGGTCTTTCTATATACTTGTTATGTTAAACAACTGATTGTACCCATTCAATGCAAATAAATGATATTATTATTATTATTATTAAAAATTGTTTACTTTATTTTTAAACTGAAAGCACAGCTCAAAGTCAAAAGCATCATGTGAGCAGTGAAATTTTCGAAGTCAACAAAGACGCATTTTCGAAAGATACTCGAACCTATATGATTTTAAGCTTTAATACATCCATAAAGGTTTACCCACAACAACATATCAATTCATGACCGTAAAAGGAATGAAAATACAAACTGAAACATGGATGCACAGAAGAAGAGACCAGCGCTGGGAATCGAAGCCAGGTCCTCAGCATTCCGTGCTGCGTGCTATACCCCTACACTACCACTGGACAGGAGTCTAGACACAAATTTCTCCCATGCACTACACATTTCAGCCTACTTTTTTCTTAGTCACTTAAGCAGCGACACTAGTGACATCTTGTTTTAGCTCTCATCGAGAGACGTCAACACTCCTTCGGAACTAACCGCTCACCCGGACAAGAGATGTCGCTATAAGCAATCAAATTATAATTGGTTTTTGGATGGACTTTTTGTATTTTTTATTTCAACTCCAGATTTGTTACTTTTACGGTCATCCCGTGAAAATCCAACGAAAAAGTAAACGTAAAAGGAACGTCTCAGGGAATTTCAAGCGCATACATAACCGATGGCTGATGACTCGTGTGATGACTCGTTCCTATTACTACGGTCATGTATGATACGGTGTAATGGTAACATTTGATATTAGGTACTCTTATTATCTACGGCCAACAGGATTAATGCAATGTAATCTTTATCAGCTCAGCACAAGGTTCAAAATACGTTATTAAACCTAAATGTATATAACTTATGTCAATTTGTACGGTTTCTTAGTCTGGCTTCTTATAAGATGGAATTCAATTTAGAACTTTAACACAACGTAGTAATATGGAAACATTTTAATCTGTTTTTACGAAACCAACAAGGTCGATGTGTTTGAATTACTACATTTTAGAGAATTTCTTGGATATTTTTTTTATGTGGTAGAGCCTTACTGTAACCAGTTGCTGGCTGCAGTACGAATGGGCCGGCTCGACCGGGTTAGTACCACACTCCCACAGAATACCAGCGTGAAATAGTAGTTTTGCTGCTGTGTTTCGTACGGTGAGTGGGAGATCCGGAGGCCCAACTCCCCTCCCCTTCCCCCTCTTCCCTCCATCATTAGCCCCCTTTTAAGCCGGCACGCACCCGCAGTTCTAATAATGGTCTAGGTGTCCATGGGCGGCGGTGATTGATATAAAAATTATTTATTATTAATACGTGTTCTCATCATTATATCAGCCGTAGGACGTCCACTGTTGGAAATAGTTTGCCCATTTTTAAACCGTTCTTACAAACAAATAAATAAAGAGACTATTTTTTTTATTCGACTGGATAGCAAAAGAGCAAGTGGGTCTCCTGGTGGTAAGAGATTACCACCGCCCATAGACACCTGCAACACCAGGGAGATTGCAGATGCGTTGCCAACCTAGAGGCCTAAAATACCTCAAGTGCCTGTAATTTCACCGGCTGGCTGTCTTACTCTCCACGCCGAAACACAACACCCCCCAACACGATTTACCCTTGTCCCTAAGGGAATCTCCGTCTGTGGCCTCGTTCAGGGAGAGTTTAAAGAAATTATGGCTGGCCACTGACACCTGAGATGAGACTGTTTCGCTTTTGTAATTGTTTGTAATATTTCTTTTGTTTTATGTTAGTTTTAATGTAAATAATGTTGTATTTATTTTCTCTCTTTGAGTATTTCTGTTTTGTCTGTTTACCGCACGTAATTTTTACTGTCTGCTTATCCTCTATATAACCAAATGTTTTCTCCTAACTAGGTTAGCTGGAAGAGATCCCTTTTTAGGGATAAGCTCGCCTTTGTTCTCCTCTCTGTGTATTTGTATTTTTATTTTTATGTGCAATAAAGAGTTTCCATACATACATACAACAGTGCAAGCACTGCAGCTTCACGGCAGGATTAGCGAGCAAGATGGTGGTAGCAATCCGGGCGGACCTTGCACAAGGTCCTAATGTAGGAACATTGCAAGATAACTAAAAGCTTTTAAAAATCAGCGTGGATTAATTGCTGATGATGTGATATTAAAACTACATAGCCGGGTATCCCGAAAATCTGGTTCAAAAACATTATGTCTCAAAAGAAATTATTTAGTGAGAATCTATTAGTTAAACTTACTTTTATTTACACACTAGCTTTTGCCCGCGGCTTCGCCCGCGTGGAATTCATATTCATATTCATTCATTCAAATTCAGTTATCGCGCGCTGTTCCCTCGGGAACTGTGCAGTTTTCCGGGATAAAAAGTAGCCTATGTCACTCTCGGGCCCATAAACTATCTCTGTGCCACGTCACGTTGATCCGTCGCTCCGTTACGGCGTGAAAGACGGACAAACACATAAACATACAAACACACTTTCGCGTTTATAATATTAGTATGGATAAATGAGCGAAAGGACGTAATAATTTGTAATGCAATAACTTGAAAAGAATGAGGGAGGGAGTCGGGGGGGTTGCAACGAGCGAGGTGGCCCATAAAATATCTCTATGCCAAAAATCACATCTATCCATCGCTCTCTCTCGATGTGAAAGACGGACAAACATACAAACACACACACACACACACACACACACACACACACACACACACACACACACACACACACACACACACACACACACACACACACACACACACAACACACACACAACACACACACACACACACACACACACACACACACACACACACACACACATACACACTTTCGCATTTTTAATATTTGTATGTACAGTCGAGTATATAAACTTTTGAGAATAATTTGGTCAAAAATATCTGAACACTCTTCTACGCCGTTAACGATAGAGTTGTATTCAGATATTTTTGATCAAATTTTTGCTCACTAGTTTATGAACTCGACTGTACAGTAGTAAGATGCTGATGATAAAGACCATATTCGCAACAATCCTGCTCAACTACTAAAATTACGTAAGCCTTAACACGAGCCTGCCACGCTTCCTTTCGACCCTCGCGTCCCAACTCAGTAGTCGACATCCGTCGACACACAAAAATTCCACCCAATCAATTCAATATTCTTTACCTTCCTCAAAAATGGCCGAAATTCCCAAACTAAATACCTTATTTACAAAGGTCGGCTCTAACCAGGAACAAGCCACCACATCCTGTGCCGAGCACCTCAATTTTATTTTCACACCTCAACCATCCCCATTAGAGCTCCGATAGACCATTTTGCTTCAGTATTTTTAATGGTATGAAGTTGCACGAAGGGTCCGCTTGACCTGGTGTTAGGTAAGGTATGTTTGGGTAGGATCCCGTGCGATTGATCGGCTATTAATCGCATGGTTCGTTTGTTTAGTCCAGTAACAAGTGGCGAGTCGTTTAACTAAACAGAGGTTAACTTGTGGTAGTGTGGTCAGCTTTCGATGTTTTTCATGGCTTTTTAACCACCCGTGTTCATTGTCGTAAAAGCAACAGGAAACTAGTGCCTGTGATTGGTGCAATTTTAGCTGCCGAGGTCCCGATTGGTGTACTTCTTACCCAATTGCGAAGAAGGAGGGTTATGTTTTTGACCCGTATGTATGTATGTCTATTCCTATGTAACTACTCAACGGCTGAACCGATTTTGATAAATGATACAACATTGGATTTGTCTTGATGACGCGAGTGACACTGGGTACATAAAATTCTTGAAAAATTAAAATGGCGGATTCTTGGCGCCAAAATGTGAGTTATCAAAAAAAACAATACTATCGAGTAGGGTATCAAATGAAAGCTAATATTAGGCCATTCTAAATATATGGGTTATAATAGTTTTCATCAACTATTTTCACAAAAATATCAAAAAAATGTGAAATAAAACTATAAATTGAAAAAATCTAAAACCCGACTGCCTTAAAAATTACTAAAAAGAAGAAGACAAGTCTAGTGCGCTAGAACTCTGTTTTAAGTAGCTAAATTAAAGTTCAACAGTTGGGGCCCATTCAAATCGTGACCAGCTCAAAAATTCTTAGCACCTAATGAATGAGTCCCGAATGTTGAACTTTAAGTTAGCCAGGTACTTAAAACAGAGTTCTAGCCCACTAGACTTGTTTTCTTCTATTTAGTAATTTTTAAGGCAGTGGGGCTTTTTTATTTTTTTATTAGAGTTTAATGCATTCCCCGTTTTTTCAACGCGACGTTAGCGCGTTGTCAGTGCGTTTTTCCTTACATAGAACCGCCATAGATATAAGTACAACTCGCGTGCGTATCGACGCGTCGACGGAAAAACCCCAACATGGATTCAGGCGTTACTTTGCGGAGGTCCATGTTTTAAAATGGATACACCTGATTTCCTCTTCCGTGAAGTAAATAAAGTTCGGTCAAGCTGTGTAATTGTGTACATACTTATACCGGGTGTGGCCTGTCATATGAGCAAATAATTAAAACATAGATCATACTCGTCAAACTGAACAACATTAGTTCAGCGACTTTTAAAAATAATTGGTTTTTATTTTTTATTACACTTTTAAGTTTATGCGAAGAAGCAATGTAAAGCAAAATACTTGTTTGTAGCGTGACAGGCGATGTCAGTTGTATTCTAGGATGGCGTATATTGATAGCAGTATTTAATTGGTATGAAAAAGGGAAAATCTAAAGACTTCATTATTTTTAAAAGTAGCTGAACTAATGTTGTCAAGTTTGACGAGTATGATCTTTGTTTTAATTTTTTGCTCGTATTACAGGCCACAGTATGTACCAAAGTGGCGTCAATGGCGAGACTGCACTTTGAATCAAACATTTAAATGAGAAACCTATACAAAGGTTTTTTTAGTAAAACCGGCAAAATGTTCCAAATTAATTTAAAACCATCTTGTATTTTGACAAATAAAATATTGTAAGTCGCTCACGAGAGAACAAATCTCATCTTCGCTGCTTTCTTTTTGAAGCAAAAGGTCGCAAAAATTACCGACCCCATTTTCTTATTGCTTTTTATGAGGAAAACGCGTTTTTCCCGCAATGCGAATTTGATCCTCCAAAGCATACAATATACTTGATGTTCGTATTGTGTGGATTATTCTTGAAAAATATAATTTCGAACGAAAATATCCTGCGAATATTATAAATACTATATCACACTATAACTGCTGGATGGGTTTAGTGGGTTTTATTAAGTCTAACATCTGGTAGCATGGTATACGGTTGTGTTGCTCTAAAGATGAGCTCTGGTTGAGTTCGAAACACGTCAGTGTAGTGTGGTGGTGGTGATAGATGGGTTTGTGTGATTTGTATGTGTTCTTACAGTATGGAGGTGGAGAGGAACTGCATGCACATTTTTTTTATACAGAGCTATCTATCATAAGGTCGCAGGTTTTTTTTTATTCGTCTGGATGGCAAACGAGAAAGTGGGTCTCCTGATGGTAAGAGAAATGATGATGATGATGGTGATAGTGAGCAAAGAAATTATTATAGTTCAGGTTTAGGTTAAATTTGGTATTTTATAGATAACTGTACCTCTGGAATACCGCGTAGGCTCATTTTTACCCCGTATTTCTTCGGGATACAGTCATGTAAAATCCGGAAACCCTAGAGATATGAAGGTTACTTCGGAATTACGATGTAGATTTTTGAAATTTATTTTGACTGTCATACTTTGGTTTACACGAGCGAAGACGCGGGTGAAAGCTAGTTTGTTATAATGTTTGATAGTGAACAGTTTATGTGTTTAAAAACGCATAAGTACCTACAAAACCATAGGACCGTTTGTTGCTGCCGCATTGCCAGCGTTGCAAAAATCATATACTTATATACTTGCTTTTACAATATTTACAATAGAAAAGAAACCTGAATAAGTTCTCGCAAAAAAGGTTGCATCATGTACATCGGTAGTGTACGTCAACGGAGCTTGTCAGTTGGAGTGACAAGGGTACAATTTGGGCGCGCGCCCCCCGACATGGAACCTTGTCGATATAAATCCACTTTAGATTTTATCCCGACATTTTATTTGCGAGGTTATGAATCTATTGACTTTTAAATATTTTATAAACTTTTAACATAGTTTTTATAGCATTCGATGTGCATGGAAAAATCGACCAATAAGTACAGTCACCATCACCAATATCTGACAAAACAAGCGTGCATAAATACCTGATACGACTCTATTTCTAGGGCCGTAACCAAACCTAGAGACGCGGATTTGGCTTTCATCATGTCAGCCGAAAGACGTCCACTGCTGGACATAGGCCTCCCCCAAGGCTCTCCACTCAGACCGGTCTTGTGCTTTCCGCATCCACCGCGATCCCGCGGTCTTAACCAAGCCGTCGCTCCATCTTGTTGGAGGCCTACCGACAGCTCGTCTCCCGGTCCGCGGACGTGGATTTGGCTTTAGCCGATCACAAAACTCTTTATGTCCACGCAATAAGAGCGAAAAAGACGTGGATTGCCGTTTCCCGGCGGGAAGATATGGGGATTCCTAAAACTAGTGAAAACACAAAAGTGTGCACATCATTACACTGAAGGCGAATACGGGCGAGGCAACATCGATTCTAGAAGAAAATACACACGATAACATTTTCATACCTTTTGCAATTTTGTTCGGTATCTTGTATTGCAAGTTATTGA
>NC_133486.1:4980826-5248865 GCF_025370935.1 Choristoneura fumiferana
AAACGGAACTCGTTCTCCATACAACAAAGTAAGAGTTAATTTGGGACAAAATATATCGATGTTTTATTGCCGATATATTCGCTATTAAACTTAGTGTTAACAAATATTTCTTATGGTAGTGTTTTGGGTAATAAATTTCAGTAACACATTGTTTTTTGTTGTTTTAATAAGTATATCGCTAATATTTCATCTAACTCAGCTCATTTGTGAACCCTTATCATAATATAACAAAGTGCATCAATGGCAGTTAACCAAGTTGACTATGTACAATATTTTTTTTGCTGCAGGACTGATGGCCAATGGGGTTAGAAGGTTCTCGAATGTCGTCCGCGGAGCGGGAGACGAGCCGTCGGTAGGCCTTCAATAAGATGGAGCGACGACCTGGTTAAGATCGCTGAATTGCGTTGGATGCGGAAAGCACAAGACTGGTCTGCGTGGAGAGCCTTGGGCGAGGCCTAAGTCCAGCAGTGGACGTCTTTCGGCTGACATGATGAATCGAATCTACTCTCGATTCTGAGTATTTCTGAGCAAAGTGCTTTCCGGTTTTCAGTTATATTAAAAATTAACACCTTGCATAAAAAAAAACTTTCAGCCTTTAAAATATAACGAAGGTCTGGCTGTCGTGGGCTCTTGGTCCGTAAGGCAAAATAACAACAAGCAGGAGACAGAGAAGTTATAAAGCGTTTTTAAGTTATTTCACTCATTAAAGTGACAAAATAATGATTTTTACGTGCGTATAAGACAATCAGTGATTAAGTTAATTAACACGATTCGTCTGATGAAACAAATTTAAAATTGTTTTTAGCGTTTTTTTAAATATTTGGAAAATTATTCAAATTATTCAAAATAACCGGATATCCGGATACTGAGATTTCAAATATCCGAAATATCCGGATAATAAAAAGTTACCGGATAGTGCAAGCCCTAAGCGAGATTCTAATTATCCTATGGGAACGTTACATGCTTACCGATACACTGGGAACTTCAACTTTATAGCAGTCCATTTACTTATAGTAAAACGTTTAGAGTGTTGCTCAAGTTCAAAGTAGGTATTCTTTTGATCAAAATAAAATCAGGTGATTTGAATTTGAATTGTGGCTGAGAAATAATTCCATACAATGATCAGTGTTCACTTACATTGTACGTCAAGCGCGGGACCACATTTTGAATAATAAAACCGAAGGAAAACCATAGACACATGAGTATTCAGTAGGTAAAACTAATCCAACTAGCCCGCGATACGTCGACGAAGAATTTGTCCATCGCCACCCTGTGAGTACTATGTAATTTCCCAGTGTAAAAGTATGCAAGATATGAAGCATCTATGCAACAAACTTCATCCAAACCCTTTGATTCATCCAAATCTTTCTTGTTTGTAATATTAATAGGATGAGGATAGGATATAATTAATTTTAAAACTCCGCCGGTGGACCTGTGCCGGCGTTTGGCGTATTGCTCAAATATGTAAGGAATTCTGAATATAATCCCAACGCGATTCTGAACGGCAGTTTCGATGAATAATCAAGGCACGTCTCAATCCTGCGCGTGAGAATCTCAAGACAAAGGTTCTAAGCCCTGCACAAAGTTTCTTCACCGGGCTCCCATTTTCCTTCTGTTTTTAAAGAAAGCAAATAATCGACTCAAAAAGTTCACTTGGTCTTTCTATTTGAACAAGTGCCTTTCTCTTTAAAGTGGGCCACGGTAGGGATGTCTAACAGTTTCTCAGTTGTTGTTTTTTGTTTATATATTTATGTTTATTAAGTTTTAAAAGGTGTTAAATTTAATAGTTTTTAATATCCAACACAATGTCAATTGTTATGGGAATAAATTGAATTGAATTGTCCATTAAAAATAACTTTCATGAGCATCAGATTTTATTTTTTTGATCGC
The DNA here is from genome assembly GCF_025370935.1 of Choristoneura fumiferana. Lineage (NCBI taxonomy): Eukaryota > Metazoa > Arthropoda > Insecta > Lepidoptera > Tortricidae > Choristoneura > Choristoneura fumiferana. Next base: position 4,982,717 of record NC_133486.1, read on the forward strand.
TGCTCCGATATTTTCTTAAGCATAAGCTTTTTTTCTTAACGGGACCCTCTGTCTACTAGTTCCACGGCTGTTGTGGTGTGTTCTTTATTTAAGAATAATTTAAAAATATCAATATTTAGCTAACAAGAACCTTCTTGGTCAATCCCTCCTCGAGATTTAAACAACGATCACTTTTCTTCCCAATACAGCAAGACCAACCCAGTGACATCCCTAACAGCTGTATCGAATGTACACACACACCCTGATTAAACACGATGGTAGTATTGCCTCTGAATTACACACACATACATGTTTATCTGAACACAGCCAAGAGAGGTTCGAGATAAAGCCAGGATGCATCGTGTCTGGCGCATCGTTCAACATAATTTAATTTGTGTTCAGCCCTATCATTATTCATAAAGATTTAGGAGCGCAGAAATTGATTTAATTTTATATTATCTGCGTGTAAGAATGTTGCGTGGAAGATGTGTTAAGTACCAAGAACGCTAATACAGTCCGAAAGCGAAGTCCTACTCAAAGTTTTATGCCTTTTGTCATAGCGTGACTAGCAAGTTTTGTCTTGGCACAAGCGATGTAAAACAAACTTTGTTTTGGCAACCCCGAAAATCCAGCGTTCACGAGCAGCTTTGCAATTCAAATCGAATGGTGACAAAAGTAAATCAGGGTGTTCACATTCGCAAGAATACGCGAATCGCAAAGGTTCTCTTTCTTTTCAAAATATCTATCGAAGTTTGACGTGCGCACGAACCTCGAACCGTTGACAAAATATCGAGGGGTTCATCTGCACGGTTCATCTGCACTGAGTCCCTGATGTCCGCAAACAAAATTTCAGTGTATTTGTGCCCGCGGTTACATACTTCTAACAGATATTTTTTAATGCGTAATATGTGTTGCCAATCCTAATTTAATTTAATTGCCACCACTCTCTTGTCACTCTATAATTGAAATTCAGCCATTTTATGAAATGACCAGCCATATTGAGATCTGACCACGACGTGTATATTATTTGCCGAGTAGAGCTATAAACAGCAGGGCTACTACGAAATTCAAAAATCGAATATCGTATCGTACCGTCCCTCTCACTCTCGTATTAAATAATAAGCGTCGGCAGGACGGTACGATATATACGAACTTCGATTTTCGAATTTCGTAGTAGCCCTACAGACTTGTTCAATCCGCCTAGACCCGTGTTAAAACTAAAGCCCTAGCTTCATTGTGGGATTTAGTGTTCAGCGATGAAATGTAATATTGTCTGGAGAGCTATAACCACTCGTGCAATAATGAATCCTTTACGAATGAAACTTTAGTACCTATTCTGTTTCATCTTTTGCTAAGCTTTTATTTGATTTGCAATTTTCGTATACATGCAGTTGAGTTACTTGTTTTTAAATTGCAATCGAATTTCACTCGCTTCTTATGGTTAAATTGACTTGAAATTTGTAACGAATTACTATCTGAATAAAATTATAAATACACCCCTGATATTGTCATTTTAAAGTTTAATATTTCAAAACGGCTGAACCGATTCTATTGAGACTTAGCTAAAAACCATTTTGATTAAACTAGTTTTCGATTAAAAACTACCGCGTTAAAATCGATCCATCCGTTTGGGAGCTATGTATGTATGTAAACTCTTTATTGCACATAAAAATAAAAATACAAATACACAGAGAGGAGAACAAAGGCGAGCTTATCCCTAAAAGGGATCTCTTCCAGCTAACCTAGTTAGGAAAAAACATTTGGTTATATAGAGGATAAGCAGACAGTGAAAATTACGTGCGGTAAAACAGAAATACTCAAAAGAGATAAAATAAATACAACATTATTTACATTAAAACTAACATAAAACAAAAGAAATATAACAAACAATTACAAAAGCGAAACAGTCTCATCTCAGTGGCAGCTATGATGCCACATACAGACATACAAAGTAGTCGAACTTTTAGCTTCCCTCTTTTACTCTTTGAGCGTCGAGTAGAATTTGGATCTGTTTATATCCTCTTAACAATATAGAAATATAAATATTTTATTCGCTCTTAGCAAAGTACAGAAAACACAATAAACTACATTGAAAAAAAAAACAATTTAAACACCGCCCCTCTCGATATGAAATCTACAACAGTCTCATATCTCAATAGTTAATTCTTACTTAATTTTTGAACTGCACTTAGTAACATTAAGCCTTTCTTTCTTTATTTTACAAGATTATTGTGTTTATTACTGTCACGAAAGCTAAATAAGCTAGGTCTCCGACAGGGACATAATCACAACTACAATTTCATGTTGAACCCAATACGACCCCAAAATGTGTTGTCTTTGCGGGGCAAAGCATCTGTGAAATGGCCTATCCATAAAACGACACACCAATTTAATAATTTAACCTAACCTGATCAAATTATAAAAAAATACTTTCTGCCTAGTTTTTTGCGTCGTACTTTTCTTGGCAATGACGGTCTTTCCGTAAGCGCTGGTAGTATAAAAAAGTGATAATTATGTAAAAGAGCCCTCGGCCTACTTACAGAACGTTTACGTTACGTTACGGTTACGTTTTGCTTTTGATTTTTGTTCATTTGATAAAAAAAAGCAAAGTGCAGCAAAGCTCTGCTTCTAAGCATACTGTACTGTCAAACCATTTGATTCCTGAGCCACAGTAGAACGTTCTCATAGTAAATGTTACAATAAATTCCCTTGACAAGCAATGCAATGCCACTATGACTTATTCTACGTAAAGGTTCCACAGTGGGATACAATTCAGTTGGTTTGATAACACGCAATGTGGTGTCGTTTTATATACCTACCTTAGTATTTGATTCTATTACTTGCCGTAGCAATAGAAATACGCTGTATGTATACATACATTTCAGCCCTCTATCTTTGACAACTTTTTAAATACATACATCCCTGCGACAGACAGGCGGACAGAGTAGCGTCAGTGTTCCGTTTGTCATCCTTCGGGTACAACCCTATAAAAACAGACAAAGATTCGGACGCTTCTCAGCCGCATCAGGTTGAACACGAAAGCCTTAATCATTTTACTGGCTGCAGGCAACAAACCCTATAATTTAGTTTGCAGCTCAGATGACGTCACAACACCATCTGGCTGCAATTTTAGCGTTTTTAGGGTTCCGTACCTAAAGGGTAAAAACGGAACCCTATTACTAAGACTCCACTGTCCGTCTGTTTGTCTGTCGCCAGGCACTGTTATAGCTAGACAGTTGACATTTTCACAGTATAACAAAAAATACTAAAAACAGAATAAAATAAATATTTAAGTAGGGCTCCCATACAACAAACATGTTTTTTTGCCGTTTTTAGCTTATGTCTAATGTTGTAAAGATGGTACGGAATCCTTCGTGCGCGAGTCCGACTCGCACTTTGCCTCAACCTCAACCTCGGTACCTCAGACAATACTTAGATAGTTTGATACCTGTTTTAGTGCAACAGCTCGTCGGAAACTGGTTTTAGACTTTAATTTAGGTTGCCTGCTCGCTACTACAGCGACACAGTCAATGGCTTGTGTATCTTTATATGAATTCAGAAGAATGTGGAAGGCATAAAGTACTTATGACAGGAGATGGTAACGAGCGCTGTCCCGTCGGTTAAAACGAGCCGAGTGCGAATCGGACTCTGATATTATATTCCGTACAAATAAGCCTAATAATTATTATATTTTATACTAGCCGTTATTCGCGACTCGTTTATCGCTATCCCGCGGGTTCTAAGCAATACAATACAATACAAATATTATATATTGCACACCATAAAGCAGTACAAAAAAACTTATAACATAAACACTTAGATTCGGGGACAATTTTCCGGGATAAAAACTATCCTACGTCCTTTTCCGGGGCTCAAACTATCTGTATACCGAATTTCATCCAAATCGGTTCAGTGGTTTAGACGTGAAGAGGTCACAAACAAACAGACTTAGAAACCTTCGCTTTTATAACATTAATGGGATTTTAAAATTTAAATTTTGTCAAAAGTCAGCGGTCTTATGTCTATTGGAATTTTGTTATATGTAATAAATATATTTTTTCCTGACATAATTAAAAACATTCTGCTGACGTTCCTCAAATTCAATTATTTTTGGCCAAGCCTCTAACACTTATTTATTTGTAAAACTTGTAAAGCTCTCACGGGTATCCTGCCAAGGGGCAATACCCCCGGCCCGCCAAGTGACATCCGCTTAGTGGGCGGAAACACGAAATTTCATGCCTTTTTTTAATTCCCGTCACATAGCACCATTAACTTTTGCAATCTTCCCACGCTAAGAATCCAGATTTTATCTGAGGACCAAGATAAATAAATATTCGGACCCAGATAATTTTATTATTTTTATCCATGGGGAACCATCTTTGCCTCGAGAAGGTAATGGACAGTACCTATTTGGCGATATTGTGGAATTTAAAAACATTCTTTTGGCTAACTTAAAGAAAACGGCCAAGTGGGAGTCGGACTCGCGCACCGAGGGTTTCTACCAATTTGTAGGTACGAGTATGCCAAAATATTATTGGCAGTCCTGTTTCTCAGGTCATTTTATATTGGTTGGTTTGGACTTGAAACCAATAATTTAACTGTTTCCGAATTTTTCAACCGAGTTTAACTTATGAATTATGATATACTTACTCGTAAGTACTTAGTATTTTCAACCGTTACATAGGTACGTGAGTAAAACGCTCGTACTAACAAAATAATTATATTTTTATCGATCAAATAGAAATCCATTTGAGTGTGATATAAAGTTGAACCAAAAAATTTATTGATTTTGATTCACCCATTCTCACCGAACAGGTCAATTTTCTTTAAATCCAAACGCTAAAAGCGCTACTATTTCGTTTCACGTAATTTAACGTCTTACACAAACAAATCGTTTCTAATTTTTCATACGATAAAATGAACGTTTGTAGCGTTGATTTTGAAGATTAATTAGGTATAAGAAAAAAAGCCTGTATCATTTTCAAGAGATGGTGAGGGGCCGGCCAAAAGATGCCTCATAGTCGGGGTTGGTGACCTCTTACGTCATGCAGCCCATGGTTTTTGTTCCATAACACAATTTCCTTCTCATTGGTCGTCTTCATTACGTAATCAGAAGTTGATTGAAGTTGGTTGTTGAACTTATGAAGCATCTATGATAACGTAGCTATATAAACGTTGCTGGGGGACTACTACATACTAAATCGAAGTTCGTATCGTACCGTCTACCGTCCCTCTCACTCTTGTATTGAATAACATAAGCGTCAGCGGGATGGCAAGAGACAAATTTCGAATTTTGCACTGCGTGATGTAGGGCCTGATTTCCTATCCAAAATTTTTATGATATTTTTGGGTAAATAAACAGTTTTTGCGGCGTTTTTTGTTCATCACTACCGTTTCGGCAAGTAGTATATAAAAAGATCTCAGGGTATTTTTTAAAAACTAAATACAATACCAAATAGGCATGTACCATTTTTTTATCCTTTTTTTGGCTGCAGCTGAAAATCAGCATTGCTGCTCAGCTCAGCCTTGCTGAGCTGCCAGGCCTTTCGGCTAGCTATAAGTTTACTTAATTAAACAATAAGTTATGTACCTGATGTATGTTACCTACCTACAAGTTAATGTATATTGCCGAAAAAACATTTTCTTTCTTTCAATGCTAAATCAAAATTCTTGCGACTTGTCCTTCATTTGTAAATAAACTCACAACTCCTCCTACAAAAAAAGGTATTTTAAATTCTTTTGAGCACTTTTTAGATAAAGTTTCTACATTGAAAAATAAAAAAACAATATAACCTAACCAATAAAAAGTTGGAAAACCCCCGATTTTGTCACTTCAAAGTTCAATATCTCAAAAAAGGCTGAACTGATTTTGATGAAACATGTCTGAGAACCATCGCTAGAAAACCTGATTTCAAATTTAAAAAAAACCGCATTCAAATCGGTCCAACCATTTAAGAGCTACGGTAAGGAGCTACGGAGATAGACACACACACAGACACACATAGCGGTCAGACTTATGACACCCTCTTTTTGCGTCCCAACCACTTAATTACCTGAATACATTGTAAGCAATGCTATTTGACATATAATAATAAACTGCCAGCAATTATAATGAATGTTCAGAGGAAAAAACATCGTCAATTGCTACCTTGTAATTATAGTTCAGTGTAGCGAAAAACGCAAAGCAAATTGTTGCCAGAACAATTTATAACTGATTCTATAGCGTTGAAAATTATAGACAAGGCAAAGTAAAAAGATAATATTGTGAATAGGGTTGCCAGATTACAAAATTTAAAAGTCCGGAGAAAAAGCCTGATTTCCTTAAATTACTCGAAAGTGAATTAGGTACTTATACAGTTAAAAAAGTCACATTATACTTCTCTGTCTGTCTACAGATTTCCTCACGACGTTTCCCTTTACCGTAAAGCTCGCGGTAAATTTTAAATGTAATTCCTCTGTTTTGTAAATTTTTATTAAAAAAAATAAACTATTCTATTTCATTGAAAATTAAGGAATCCCTGATATTTATCTATAAATTCCGACTTTATGTACGTAATCCTGTAAAAAGTCTAAAAATCCTGAGATTTTATGACCAATAATAAGATTATGATAACCCTGAACGCGAGTCAATATTCTTCTACATAATTATGAGGCTATGCGAAATATCTCGATACCAGTTGGTACATTGCTTTAACGTGTTTAATATCAGCGTCCACATACATTGCAATTAAAAGGGGCTACTCCTTGTCGTCAATACTCCTTCGCACCTCCACACTTTTTTGCTATTAGGATTCCTTTCCCAGCTGTTCGTTTAGCACTGCGGATAAATGGGAAAATATCCCAGTAGTCCACACTGACCATATTCCCAGTCATCATCATCATCATCCCAGCCTATATACGTCCCACTGCTGGGCACAGGCCTCCTCTCAGAACAAGAGGGCTTGGGCCATAGTTCCCACGCGGGCCCAGTGCGGATTGGGAACTTCACACACACCATTGAATTGCTTCGCAGGTTTGTGCAGGTTTCCTCACGATGTTTTCCTTCACCGCATAGCTCGTGGTAAATTTCAAATGTAATTCCGCACATGAATTTCGAAAAACTCAGAGGTACGAGCCGGGGTTTGAACCCACGACCCTCTGCTTGAGAGGCGATAGGTCAAACCACTAGGCCACCACGGCTTATTCCCAGTAGCATCCATTAATTTCGTGAGATGTTTAGGGGAAGCAGGGAGTCGAGTCAAATCTCATCCAATCCCACGTCGAGAATAGAGGTAGCAGTAAATATTTTTTCGCAAAAAACAGTGTGAAATTAAGAAAATCATGTTTCTCCGCTAAATAACAATATTTATCGTGTTTATGCAGACGCTACAAAGTAAAACGGGAGTTCCAAAACTTAACTTTTTGCTGAATCAAGGGTGGTTGAGGCGAATCTCACAGCATCTCGGCGAAGAGGGAACAGGGTCTGTTGTGAATTAGTTTAAAAAGAGCTTTAGAAGGTGATCATACCTACATAAATATCACAATAGATAAAATAGGTAAGTATGTAATCCATTTTTTTACACATGACTAGATGTTTGGAAAATATGCATGAAATCCAAGTTAATTAATAATGATAGCAAAAAGGAAAAAAATATTCTGACCTCTGTTGACGTTAACCCTTAACTACCTACGTCATGTTTCAGAAACACAACCACCTATGAGCGGTCTAGAAATTAAGTTTAAATTTAATAAAAAAGTATTAAATAAAATTTTAACAGTCTATGCTATTTATTTGCAATAAACATTACAAAATAAATCAATAGATTTTTTCATAAACTTAATTACTTACCCGAAGGGGATATGAGATATAGGAACATAATATAAAGATTACTATTAAAGTTTCATCAAATTGAATGATCAACTAAGTTATTTAACTGATTTAATTTTACAGGGACATTTTATTTTTATAAAATTGGAAACCCTCAAAACAACCATTTTTGTCGGCAATCGATAATAATTTTTCGAACATTCGAGACAAATTAGTATCTTGCATTCAATGATGACACTTATTTTAACTACCTTTTGTGACTGTGTTATTAGGAGGCATGTTTTAATAAAAAAAATTTTTTTTTTTAATTATATTAAAAATGTTAACAAATAAAACACACAACCACCTGCGTTCGGTCTGGGAGACCACGTATGAATATTACGCAACCACCTACCTACGGTCTCTGAGACCGTTGTCGCCAGTATTGTGCTCACTAATTCAAAGGAATACACATCCAAACTTGTCGACCACATGGAGGCCATTGATTGGCCCCCAGGAAAAGGTACAAGGTCACTAGAAGTTTGTGCGCCGCGATTGCATCGAATTATTATCATTTTTGAATCTGCTAAGGTCTGAGAGACCGCACGTAGGTGGTTAAGGGTTAATATTGACATAAGATATGCAATACTAGGTTAAATTCTTTACCATTGATTAGATATACCATCCAAATAAACGTTTCGAGTATTTGCAGAGACGGGAGTGTAGCCACTTGACACCAATAACATTGAAAAATCCTTAGGCAAAGCTTACAAACATGTGAGTCAGTACAGGACACAGTTTGAAGAACTTCGGAGTCACAAAAATTCGCTTTCCAAATATCTATTTGTGTTGATATGCTGGCAAAAGTAAATACAGCTAAAGAAAAGTTACCTAATGACTAATTTATACCTACTCGTATATAACCGTGACTCAAAATCACAGGTTTTTCTGGATCTATTTGCGTTAAAAGGTAAATACAGCTAAAGAAAAGTTACCTCATGATGAATCTCAATATAAAACCGTAACATCCTGACAGACAACGTATGTACATTCTAAGTCATAAGAGCTAGAGACTTGACACTTTATAGACATTTCTTGAGCGTCTATGAACTAAGATATATTTCGAATTCCTTTCGAGAGAAGGCACGGGATAAAGCTAGTGACTAACATTTAATAAAAGTAGGTATTCCCTTTTTTTCCTGGATTTTTTTAGTCTTCATGTGCCTCTTTGACGTAATCAGATCATTGACCACACCCGATGATGACTCAACTACCGACAGGATTGAACCTGCGATTAAAGGTAGAAGATTTTTTCATTCGTTTTCTTTTAGTAGCTTGTCCACAATGATTACATCATCATTGCTTAATTTATGTAAAACATTTTCAAATTTATCATTTTGTGCGTTTGTAGAATCTTTTTTTTTAATTTCAGGGGCTTCTTTTACTCTGTGATTTAATCAATTCCCGTAGGTTAGATTAAAATAAAAATGCTCATTTAGTAAGACTGCTCATTATTAAACACTTTGATTGATCAAGTTTTCATTGAAGGAACAATTTAAATTAGTGGCATATCTATTTATCTACTCGTATCTACAAATCGCACTCCTAGACCAAATGTTGATATACTCAAAATATCATTTTGATTTAGACTTTATTAAATTTCTAGAAGGTCTAAATTCAAATGGTTAGTTTGTGTTGCACTTTTAATCTAGGGATGCGATGTTTGATTGTTGCATCCATTGTACAATAGGAAAAGGATTTTAAAGTGTCTATTTAATCAAATCTTACATACCCACATTTTCGTCTTTAAAGCTCCATCAACGACTAGTCCAAGGTCTCTATGTCAATATGCAGTACAAATGCAAACATGCCATGCATTATTTAAAGAGCTCAATAACTAGAATCCAAACTTACGATTCATTGAATAACAATAGAAGGCATATAAGGAAGTGTCGATGTCGGTGCGTTTGTCGCTTCATCTGACTGGGTATGGAGTCACGTTCTCTCGTAAGTGTTTAGAAAAAGTTCTAAGCCAAGTGGTCTGTACTATCAATGGTTTTTTTTTCGTCCGATTTTAGTTTCGAGTGTGACTTACCTGTTTAATATCCTGTTGTTGACAGGATATCAATTTTGTTTTCTTTGTATTCCGCAAATCAGGATAAAAGTGAAATAACTTCACATTGTCCTCTTTTTTATCCTCAATAGTCCATAATTACGATACATTGAGGCAAAATCGTGCGATTAAGATTTACATTGGGCGTCTCGATCGATATATACCCTCGTGAAATCCATGCGCCGCAATGAACCCGCAATGAATGAATTTTTCCCGCATGTGTAAACTGGGCTATACCCATTTTAAATATCCAACGGTTTTTCAAACCAACATCCCGTTGGCAACAATCCCGCTTGTAATTTTTTAACGTAACGTGACATTAAGCATTCTGTGATCTGGTCCGGAACGGGGCAGAGACCGTGACTCGCCAGCCCTTCGTGCCCTATGGGAGAAAGAAGGGTGCGATACTTAAGCTGCAGGTGTCTTGGTTATTTGTATTTTAATTAAGTTTGTTGGTTTGTACTAAGTAAGACTGTGTTGTTTGAATATTTCTGGATAATGTGGTCTTTTTTATATTCCGGAAAAACATCTGACGGTATCTTCGGAGTTCGGTCCCTTTGCGTGAAATCTGCTGGTGGTGTGATTTTCTAAAGGAACCTGTCCGCGGATTCATTGCTGGATTGTCATAACTTGTCTTGTTTGATCTTAGGCGTCACCCAAGCGGAGTCAGGTGTATTGTCGTCGGTCAATGTTAAAGTAAAAGCAAAAATAACGCCAAAAATACCAGACTCCATAACTAACTAACAGATTGGAGTCAGATTATGATTGTCTGCCGAGCGAGCGCTGCAATGAGTTTGTAGAGGGTTCGTTTAGGTTTAGAGAAATACTCTCGTATAGAGGCTTTCTGTCTACTATGACTATACCGTATAGTATATATATGTATAGTATACCCTCGTCAGTCGTCCTCTGCCGGGCATCCAGCCATCGGTGTACTGAATAGGAAATAAGCTATTTCGCACGGATGAAGTTTATAAATCCCAACATTTCGATTCCATAACAAGTCTCATGGTCACGGATATCCCTTGGCAAATAAGAAATAGCGTAGGGGCGTTTGTTCTTATGTTTACGTTTTTGGAAAACCACCATGCATTTGATCGAGTGAAAGTATTGAAAGGGGCCTTATATTGCACCAGAATATACTTAAAACTTATAAGTTCCAGCATAAATCACCAATTTCAATTTGGATATTTAAAATTCAGCAGTGATCGGCAAAAAGCATCGCGAAGAATCTGTAATTTGGGCATTCCTTGCAAATAACAGCCACCTTATGCCACTTAAATTTGTCTGCACGAGATGTATCGGGTATCGATAGTTTGTTGATTGGTTCTGAAATGCTTATAAGGTATTTGGAAGCAAAATTATTATCTTTTTGGGTTCAACCAACAAGCTTTCTTTTAGTTTCATTCATATCAGGATTGATTTTGACATTGAAGGAGTAACAATAGAATCAATGTACCGTTAAAAATAAATCGCGACCTTTAAGTGTAGGTACCTTACAGTTGTGAATTTTTTATCTATTTTTTTCTAGTTTATTTTAGTATTCCACTTCTGGGCAAAGGCCTTTTAGGCCTTTAAAATTCGCGGTAGGGCGCAATGTCGGGCCAGGCCTTTTCATGCGTACCGAAATCGTCCTGCCATCTATTTCTTGGTCTGTGGGAGCCCACCTCTCTGGGTCTGGGTACATCCAGACACAGCCCAGTCCCATTTCTTCTATTTACCTAATAAAAGTAATAATATTTAAACTTTATCCTCTATTGTATTATTATGATTTTGGTATACCAATCACAGTTTCACAGGGCCCCGATTCTTTGAAACGCATTCAAGGGGCCCAAGCCAGTTCTGTACCTACCTAGTACCTACCAGAAATCAGATTTGAGCTAACTAACTGCTTGAAAATGATAAACCTCCTGTACCTATCTTATTTGCTTGTATTAGTTTATACTTCCACTCCTGCGTAACCCTAAAACAGTCATGACACATAACAACAGACCAGTTAGATCATTCTGTTGAATCTAAATAAAGATTTTCAATCTTACATCTATGCATTTAACATACAATACTGAGCAACTTCTCGTATCGCGTGATATGATATAGCGTGATTCGATTTTTTATAAGTTTATTGTGATCGATTGCTTGGTAAAGAATGCGTGGAATGTACGGGCTACCTAATTTTAAAAGGTATAATTAAAATAGTTGAAAGTAGATTCAAAGATTTAGAAAAAACTATACGAATATCAGATGGATTGTTAACGAAAAGGGTTGATCGAAATTGACTTGAATAATATAATTAAAGCACTTAAGTTCTATAATGGGACCCTTTTTATACAAAATGGTATTTATTTTCTATTCCACACTTTTCTTTGTGTTTTAAAAGTAAAGATATATACATAATTATTTATGAATTAATAAAAACATTGCTGTGGAAAGGGTTGTAAATTTCAATTACACAAGAGATGAAACAAACAGCTGAATTATTTTCAAACCTTTTATAGCTATTTATAAGTGAAATCCTACTTAATTATAGTAAAGCAGAAGTTTGAAAAGATGTTTGGATATTAGTTATAATCAATTTAGATGGAATGTTTGAATAGATATAGTTTTACTGGTTTATTTCCCTGGGAAAGATATAGGATAGTTGTCATACTGAAAAACTGCTTAATTCCAGCGGGATGTCAATTCTTTACCTAATTACATAATCATTGGCTTGACTGTATCTCAAGTCCCAACATAATTCAGTTACACTTACTACTACATCTACACTGAGTGAAAAATCTCGTTCTCGAAACCTGAAAATTGTTTCGTAAACGACAAAATCTAGTAAATTCTGGGACAATGTTCACATAGTTTAACTAACTAGTTAAACAGTTCTGTTTGAAAAGTTTATTTACTAAGCATAGTGTGTGATTACAACTCGTGTTTTAATTGCCAGACATTCAAATTGCATGTATTACTAGAATATTGAGTCATTGTAAACACGTGATTGTTTAATTATATAATAGAACCTGGGCGACCGAGCTTTGCTCGGGCTAAAACTCAATAATAAGCGTTTTTTTTTGTATTAAATGATATTGTAACGGATAACTCACGTCTTAAACCGAGTTGGCTGGCTGCCGCAACACGCACACTACGCGCCACCGCGCGCGTCACCCGCGCCCGCGCGGCAGTCGCGGGCTCCTGACTTCCTGAGAAGAAGGGCTACGAATTAGCCCGAAACATGTCGAGCTAAACTCGGTTTAAGACGTGAGTTATCCGCTACAATATCATTTAATATGAGTGAGTCTCACGGTAGTTTCATGTTCGTTTTTTTTGTTTTCTTTTTTTATATATAAGAGGGGGAAAACGAGCAACCTGATAGGAGGCAATCACCGCCGCCCATGGACACCTGTCAACACGAGGGGTATCACAGGTGCGTTGCCGAACCTTTGTGAGACTGATAGGTTCGTTTTCCCAGAGATAAGACCAAGCTAGATCGATTTGTCATCCCCGAAAACCCCCACATACCAAATTTCATCGAAATCGTTGGAGCCGTTTCCGAGATCCCCGAAATATATATACAAGACGACCAGATGGCCTAGTGGTTAGAGAACCTGACTACGAAGCTTGAGGTCCCGGGTTCGATTCCCGTGTCGGGGCAGATATTTGTATGAAAATACGAATGTTTGTTCTCGGGTCTTGGGTGTTTACTATGTATTTAAGTATGTATCTATCTATATAATTATATTTTATCCGTTGCTAAGTACCCATAACACAAGCTTTGCTAAGCTTACTTTGGGACTAGGTCAATTGGTGTGAAGTGTCCCGTGATATTTATTATTATTATTATTAAGACTGCTCGTTTAAAGGTTTAGATTTTTTAATAGAACTTCATAAGTTATGTAAAAACAACAAGTAATTCCTGTAATATATAATATATATGGTTTTCTTTATATATATATCGATCTTTTGTTTTCTTTTCTTTTTCTTTCTCATCTTAATATTCAGTGAACTAATTATGTTTTAATAGCCACACAGTCAAATTGTATGTAATCGTAATGTATATATAGTTTGCTAATGTCGTTCAGAAATCGGAACAAAAGATCGGTTTTCTTTTTCTTTCTCATTTGAATCTTCAGGGAACGAAGAACGACTCGTCTCGAGCGAGATTAACATTTTCTGTTGTAATTCTTTTTGTAACTCATTACCTCCTTCGCTCCTATTCTGAAGCTCCCGAGTGCAGAGGCAACCTAATGGTCCATTTACAACCCATTGACCCCTGCACATGCAAGCCCGGGCATCGGCCCCTGATAACTGTCGGCTTCCTTATTCCCCGATAACAAACAACAGGGCTTTATGCATTCAGTTTAACGTGTAATACGTCACTTACGTCGGGTTACGCCAAGTTACGCCGCGTACAGCGCGTGCGAGCTTTTGTGTAATTCCGGGTCAACCCACGGGTTGGACGTTGGACTATTAAGCGGGGTGTCCACTGCGGACGAGGCCACGAAAGGGCTTGTTTTAATTCGCTTTAATCCGTCTTATCTATTTAGGTATATAAATCAGAAGCAATGGGCCTAAAAAAATCGAATTAGTCCATGAATTAAGTAGATTAGGTATCAAAAAATGGTTGTATGTACCTTGTTTTGCCTAAAAACTTTTTGCCTATTTTCGGGTTGCCTAATTTTAGATAAACTAATATTAGGTGCTTAATGTTAGGGCTAATTTTACCAAATTTTCAATTTTAGTCAAAGTCATTTTGTATACAACTTAACTTACTTTACATAATTTAGTTTCGCCTAATTTTAAATTACCTAATTTTCAATTTGTATAAACTTATTTCGTATACTGTTTGACTGACATAATTATTTTTCGTCTAAAATTATACGTCTAACGTAAGTTCGGTTCTGGCGCTTCGCTAGCCGCAACCGCGGCACGCTCGCTCTGCTCGCGCGCTGTTGTGATCGCAGTTCTAATCTTAGTAAAAATGTTATTCGGCTAAGTAATTTAGTTAAAATAAGAATGGACCAAGTGAGTTTAAAATAAAATAATATTCGACAAAAAAGAGTTATGAAAATGATCATTTAGGAAAAAAAAAAATCTACAAAATAATAATTATGAATAATGAAATTATACAAATTTACTTAAGACAAACAATTCATTATAGTAACAGTTGCTAGACAAACTGAAATTAGGCAAATTTTTAGACAAGACAAGGGAATACCTCAAAAATATTACACCTATTTTTTTATATAAAAAAAAAACATTTAATTTGGAAAACAGGTTTATGAATCTAACAAAAACAATATGAAGATACTCGTATAGCTAGTTAGTGCCGCGTGACGTCACCTGATGCGACACTTTTTAGCACGGCGTATCGTCACGGCCCCCTACTCCTGGGGGCCTACCATGATCTTTTCATAAACGATCCAAACGCAGAGCAGTTCAATCTAGGCACCTAAACTGAATCGTCGAAATTGGTACCACGACGTTTATTTCTCAGAGTTGAGTCTCAATGGTTTACAAGTGAATGAAAGACCGATATTGTCTCTGGTCCGAAACTGAAACGCTAAGTCGCGAAAGGGATGCCGATGCCGCTATATGCAAACCAAATATTGTACATTAAAACCTCTTTATTTTGTAAAACCATAACTCTATGTCATTCCGTGTTCTTAGCAACCGTTGTGTTGATTACAAATAAAATGTTTACGCTGTCACTAATCCACGATTCTATTTTCTCACTGAAAAATTAGTTTTATCAATGAGGAGTTCAGAAGCACAATGTCCTATGAAAAGTTATAAAACTTGAATAAAAGTTTAAAAGTTCTTGAAATTTAAAAATATAAAACACTTAAAATTCCAAAAGAATTGACAGAATGAGTAACTTATACTGAATCGCTAAATTTGACACTGAAGCGATTCAATTCCCACTCAAGTTAAGCGTCATGGTATGAAAACCGCTTGAAGTGAGTGAATGAAAATGTCTGTATCGCTGTCGCTGAACCGTGCTTGAACTGAATCGCAAAAGTAACGTCGTGGTACGAAATAGCGATGCAGTTCAGTTTAGAGCCTAAACTGAATCGTATTAAGAGAGCGTGGTAGGCCCCCTGAACTAGAACGCGCTTCGTCTTTGTCATTTTTTTGTTTGATTGACAAAAGAAACAGTACGTGTTCAATATTTTCTGATTACATAATTGACGGAATGAATAGAAAAGTATTTTTTATCCCTAGAAACTACCTAATTGCCGTATGTATGCAAGCAAAGCCTTCAGAACAGCTGAAGCTAGGGTTACCATATCTCTGGATTTGACCTGAGATCTCAGGATTTTGAGACTTCTCAGGATTCCTGCCGGATATTGGAAATCTCGTGAAATCTCCGGACTTTTAGAATTTTCAATAAAATAGACAATTTTGTCAAACCATCAACTTTGGACATACTAATTGCACAAATAAAATCAACTGAGATCACAATAATATCGATACTTATAACAATTGTATTGATCTATATAAGTATGTTTATCCGTTGCCTAGTACTCATAGTACAAGCTTTGCTTAGTTTGGGACTAGGTCAATTGGTGTCAAGTATCTCATGATATTTATTATTATTTAATTGTTAATTACGTTTGAGAAAAAACCTGTGAAAATTGCGACAAATTCTCAAGATTTTTTGATGGAATTCAGGCTTTTTTCTGGACTTTTCTTTTGAATTTTTCATCTGGTAACCCTAGCTGAAGTCACCTATTTGACAATTTTTTGTCGTATATTTGTAATTGACAGGTCTTAGCTAGTAGTTTTTTTTAAATCAGTTGCAAACGCAGTTGAATAATAATACGGTGAAATTACATTGTTATACGATATTTACCTAAGTTATAATAATTTACAACAGGTTTACATACAACATAGGTACCGTACATCATAAAACGATGTCGTAACAATTCTCCGACGGGAAAATGTTCAAATATTAATCGGGAATTCGTTCCAAGAAGTAATCCAGTTAAGAATGACGAATTCGCACGTAAAGTCGTGTCTAACTGCAGTTCGAAAGAAATTGTTTCATACTGAGTCATGAGCTGGTGGGAAACTTGATCGAGCGATATTGCTTAAGCGCCCTTTTTTGACAAAATAATGGGAACACAGAAACCTATATGTTTATATAGGTTATATGTATGTTTTATTTTTTCAAAACGACCGGGTTCGATTCCCGTAATGAGTAAAAGTTTACTTTTAAATGTATGAATGCAGATTTTCTTGTTACTAAAATCGATGACATGGTTCCTGAGAACAGATCATCGTATGTCTTATAGTTTCAGACTTTCCCATACTGACCGAACTAAATGGGCCACCCTGTATATTTATATACATAAAAATAGTCATATACGTACCGATGTATTTTAAAAATTCAAGCAAGTAAATACGTTTTATCGAACGGAAAACAGCTTTATAATGTTCATGCAGCCGTAAAAATATTGAATTGTTTCATTTTGGAGTTCTGACAGTAGAAATCAAACATGTAAGTAGGTAAATAAGATTACGTCTCTTTTTGACATTGGAGCATTGGAGAGAGAAGCACTGAGCCTAAGTACAACTTAGCATATTTAAAAATGTCATTGGACTTGTTGTTTTAGGGGTCCGTATCAAAAAAGGAACTTAGATAGGATCACTTCCTTGTACATTTGTCTGTAGGTACGTTTTATTAAAGCGTTATGTATGTTTTTGGAAACGTCATAATATGATTTACACGAAAAATTAAAAATTTTGAACAAATTAAGTGAAATTATGAAAACTTTAATGCTTGGCTTGCTAAGTGGTTGTTAATATTTTAACAAGATAAATCAGTTAATTCTTTACCATATAGATAAAATAAAATAAAACTGAAATAATCTTTTTTAAACTATCTTTAAAACACGGCGGGTTGGCAGTCTTATGACTCAAATCTTTTTCTTGTCAATTAAAGTAACAACGAAAATCACCTAAAACATGGTCAATGGCCGATTTCACACTTCTGTAGTGTAGATCTTAATTGAGTTCACGCGAATAAAAAACATAATGTTCTGAAAGCTTATTGCCATATTAAAACCGTGGAACACAAACCCTATAGGGTACTTATATTAATATACTAGGGTACCTACCTACTTCCCATTGACTTGACATGGAACTGTGATATTTGGAAAAAAAGAAAAACTCCACGAAACAAGCAAAGGAATAGATCCGAAAATCACTGAACTGCCGAAAATAACTTTGATTTTTATACAAAACTAGCCGTTACCCGCAACTCCGTCCGCGCAGAATTCATTTATCGCTATCCCGTGGGAACTATGCAATTTTCCGGGATAAAAACTATCCTAGGTCTTTCTCCGGGACTCAAAGTATATGTATACCTAATTTCATCTAAATCGGTTAAGTGGTTTAGACGTGATTGTGTAACAAACATCCAAACCTCCAAACATCGAAACATTATAAGAAACTTTTAAATTTATAATATGATTAGGATTAGTGAGATTACTTATCAAGTACTGACTTTTTGCTTGCAAATATTTCCACGGAACCTTCAAAGCACGAACCAGACTCGCCCTTAGCCAGTTTTTTTTTATTGCACGGCTTATTCCATCCGAGCTCGAGCCGCTATTCTTTTATACACAAACACGTAAGCAAGAACGTGTGCGAGTAAGAACCAGGCATGCCGAATGGAGGTTGTTCACACTAACGGTACCGCGGCCGCCTGTTGGTAAACACTAGTTTACATACAGAAACAGCACGAATCAAATTATTATGTGTTTACGTTGTTTGTACACACACCTGAATACGTAATATCAGTAACATGCGTTATATGTATGTACTAACATACAATCGAGTGTAACATTTAAAAATAATTTGGCGGAGTCAGCTACAGGATGTTCTTTTTACAAGCTTTCATTTAATGTGTAAATGTTGCGAATCGAATATCATCTTGCAATCTTACATTGGATTTATTTGTGATTTGGTACGGATATTTAGTTACAAAGACAATGCAATAGTCAGCAAAGAAAGTACACGAAGAATTTTTTTTTTGACAGAAACTCATTCGATATGCTAGCTGTTGCCCGCCACTTCGTTTGCCAAGAATTCATTTATCGCGATCTCCTGGGAACTATGTAATTTTTCGGCATAAAAAGTATCCTTTATGTTAATCCAGGTTATAAACTAAAAGTGCGCTCAATTTCATCTAAAATCGTTTAGCCGTTTTTGCGCGATGGAACAGTAACGAATATCCAAATGTGCAAACATCCAAATTTTCGCATTTGTAATATTAGTAAAACTTATATAGTGCTATTAATGTAAATAAGAGTACAATGAGACTCTCAAACATAATAATATTAGTAACAATAAAACACAACATCACGCCGTGTTTCGGACCGATTCGTGATCTTTTGTCACAGTAGACCTCGACTGAAACTCTTATATTTGTGAGATTTTATTTAAATTTGAATGTTGGTTTAAATATTTTTTTTTTTATTAAAAACTACCTTAACTAATATGTACTATAAGAGAACCTAATTTAAAGAAAATTAAGAAAGAAAGAAAGAAGAAACAGCGAGGCGGGTTAAAAAACTAATTCATAGACCAGTGTCATTATAAGCGTTGCCAAATCACTATTAACGTGTCTGTAGGTAAACATTAATATCAAATATGCCAAAGTTCCATACATGCTCAACAATCAAATACCAAGTCGACACGTAACTTGATATTTTTTGAGCGCAAAACAAAACAAGCATTAATTTTAAGTCATACCATTAATTAAAATCCGCGTACGGACTTAAATTACGATTTGTTCGTAATCATTATTTGCGTACGATTCGAGGAAAGGACGAAATGTTGTGCCAGAAGCCAAATCGCAGATTATTCAAATATGGGTCTTATTTGGATCAGTATGTAAACCATTTTCATTTGTTAGTTAACAGTAAGGGTACAGAAAGAAAAGGATTAATTTCGTATTGATTCTAAGAACGTCGATCATTACTTTTTATTTTATTTTAACACTTGAAGAAGTTTACAGTAAATGTAATATTTAGTTTTTCGAAATTAAATCTAATTTAAATAATTCTTCATTATTTTTTCCGTAGTATTTTATTCAATGGAAATAAATACAAATATGTAGTTTATATAATATAATCTAATCCTACATACATACATACATACATATAATCACGCCTCTTTCCCGTAGGGGTAGGCAGAGACCACTTCTTTCCACTTGCTACGATCCTTACATACTTGTTTCGCTTCGTCCACTTTCATTATTCCCTAAATCTAAAATCATAATTATTTGCGTAAAGAAACTTTAGTGACGTTTCTGTCAAGTAAAGTTAAAAAAAAGAAGCCATCACATAAAAACACTCCCAAATTTTACCATTTCAATGACCGTGCCGTCTTAATGTCCTTTTAATTATATGACATCGAGCGAGATCCTTATTTTTTACTGAAACCTTTTTATTGCATCCGAAGGTTTCCAATTACGTCGTTGACTCCTAAAAAACGAGAAGATCTAATGCCAGAGAGGGACGGAGTGCGCAAATAAAAACCTGTTCCTAGTGTGGCTGACACTAAAGTAAAATAAACAAAAAGCAAAAAACCTCGCCCGAGTACGAAACGTATTTATTGAGGCTTGGACGGCTACCTGGCTTACGCATTTTACAATGTTGCATATTAAAAGGAACCTGAGTTCTCTTAACAATAAAATGGATGCGGTTTGCTCGGTAAACCGGTGTTATGTTTTTAGGTTATGTTTTGTGTTTGTAATGAGTTTTTGAAATTCGTTCAAGTAAAAAATGGTACTGGATGGCGGATTTTAGTTTTTCAAGCTGAGTCGTGGCATGTCTTTTAAATATAAAATTCCTACGTGTAAATATTTGCCAGGGAATTAAGGGCAAAAACAATATATATACTTTTTTTCTTTGAGAAGTCACGAAAAAAAATAGCTTGCGGGGTGACGGCGAAAACGTCGCAATATAATAAGTATAATCGGGGGACATTTGACACCAATTGACCTAGTCCCAAACTAAGCAAAGCTTGTACTATGGATACTAGTCAACGGATGAACATACTTATATAGATAAATACAAACTTAAATACATATTAAACATCCAAGACCCGAGAACAAACATTCGTATCATTCATACAAATATCTGCCCCGGCCGGGAATCGAACCCGGGACCTCAAGCTTTGTAGTCAGGTGCTCTAACCACTAGGCCATCCAGTTGCCGAACATTAAAAACATATATTAAAAATAAGTGTTTACCTACCTATATTCCTATAAAAAAAGTTAAGATAATAATAATACCAATATTTATAACACACTGATAAACCAGGTATTTATTTATAATTATCAGCTGTTTTGTAAAAGAGTTATTTCCGATCTAATATAACTACCTATATAATTCTTGGAACATGCAGATTCCGAATATTTTAGTTGACAAACGATATTTAAATCGTAATCTTACCATAGATCGCTCGTTTTGATAAATTTTGCATTAGCATGTTTAGGAACAAAAAAGTTGAATGTATTTGTTTTTCTACTAATTCAGATTAGCGACGTAGCCTGAGACTATAATCCAATTGGTCTTGACTTTGCTTTCATTTTTAGGTTGGTTCCATGACTGAATTAGATATAAATGTTAGTAATTATAATGTAAATATTAACCTTACGCATAAACGTGTTTTTGGAAATATAATCAAATGATAGATAAAGCCAAAATAGATTTGAATAAGTGTTATTGTTTTGTGCAATATTTGTTAAACCTATAATTTTCTTGATCTCATTTTTTTATTTAATAAAGCGTTATTAAATATGTATTTTCTTTTGTTTTCAGATTACTGGACGTTAAGAAAACACACGGATTCAACTTCAAGCGACAAAGAAAATTAGAAATTGTTATTTAACTATAAATAATTCTAAGTTTTTAATGTATGTTGATGCCAACAACTGGTTTTTAAACGTGTTAAATGATTATATTGTGTATTTATATACCTAGTTGTAATTATAGGTAGTTTCAGTTCAGTAAATACATAGAACTGTACATGGATTTATAGTGGTCAAATATTCTTCAGCGGAGTAATAAATGAATTTTTAAAGTCGAATAAGTTATTTTCACCAGTAAATACATCATTTTATTGTCGAGGCTAAATTAAATTTTTACTATCAGCATGTATTAAGTTAAACTATTGCACGTTTTATATTGTATTAAGTACTTACATATTTCATAACATTATGTATAATTTAATTAATGTTTTTTTTTGAAATATTGGTATCTTACTAATTCGAATTGCATGTTTAATTTTGAAGAAAAAAACATATATAAATCCGTGAGTATCTACATTTAAATACCTAATGTCTAATTTTACCTTCAACGACACGTACTCATAACACCTTTAGTGTTTATTTATATTTCGAAAATGTGAAGCGTTAAGGGTAATTCAAAGAACCTATACTCACATTTATTTAAAAACATTTTTTTAATAAAATTAAGTCTTTTCATGATCTAGTCTGTGATCTCTGCAATAATGTCTTATTTTACCACAAAGTCGGGTGGATTTCGCTTCCTATTATTCTGTCCTTTAGATTTAAGTGAATTATAAGTTAAGTCCAACATACTATAAATTGTAAAGTTAAATTAGCGAACTACTCTGAATAGTTTTTTTTCCAATTTGATTCAAAACTTACAGACATTTCCATCATAATAATTCGTAATCTTTACTATCGTCAAGGATTGTACAGTCTACAATTTCTTTTAAATCACTAGTTTTAGCAGAAAAAAAAATGTTTTTTTTTTCAAAAATGGGAATTCAGTTGTATTATAAGTTCCGGTACGACTTTTTATATTAATTACCCTTTTATCAATTTTATCCATACTTATTTTTACAAAAGTGGGTACCTATTTAAATTATGATAAGTATCTACCCATTTCCAACTCGAATAATATTTTAGATTAATCCCCACTTAATAAAAGTCATAAACTATAAATCTGATACTTGTCTTCACAAGCTTTCTATTAGCAGTCTAAACTTTTTACGAGAAAGGGTTAATTAGCTATGCCATAATATAATAAAAGTAAGGATCAACCTGTATAGCCTTAAACTTGAATGCCATTTTTAAAGTGTTAATTAAGTTGATATCTTTTGTTTTAACTTTATTTTAACCATTATGTTCCTAATTTTCTTAATTCCACGTGCTTTATACGAGATACTTACTTTATACGTTACTTTATACTTTATACGTGCTTTATTAGAGTATACTTATACAGGGTGATTCAGGGGACGTCAGCAGAACCAACCCTACACCCTCAGTAATGATAAGGGATCGTTCAATCATATAAGGGTGGCCATACACTTAGTAAAAAAAAAAGTCGGTAATTAATTATTAAATTTTAAATGAATTACTAAACCTGTTTCCTTTTTTATGTCTTTACTTAACTTCATTCTACTTAATTCTAGGGTCGAAACCTTAAATCTGGTGCGTTAAAAAACTAATTACTTAATCACTGAATTAAAAATGAATTAATGTTAAAAATATTCAATTACTTAAAACACAGCTTAGGTTGCTATTTATCAATCAATTTCTGTGTTAAGTTTAGTTAGTAAATATGAATTAATCTTTAATACTTACCTACAATTTTGAAAAAAAGTAATAAGTATGTTTAATAAATGATTTTAAGAATTTAATCGGTATTTATATTTTATCTCACGCTGCTTTGGTAGGTGTTTATACTATACTATTTTAAAACTTTACTTAATGGGGAATATTACTGCAATGTTCTGCCGGCAGAATGCAGCACTAGCACAAACCGTTAAGAGTTTTATTACCCGACTGCGAAGAGGGAGGGTTATTTAATATCTTAAGTGTCTTTTAAATGTGCGATGTTTTTTTTGGAAATATAGCTCCAAGTATCGTTTCTATCGATGTAAATAAATTATGTTATTTTGTTACTAATAAATATGACATGATCCGCCATGACGACAAACTATAAAGCTGCCATCAAGGGGAACGTTGTCATGGCGGTTTGTTTACGGTTTGTGCAAGTGTCCCCCCCCCCCCCCCTATTTGCACCTATTATGAAAGCCCAATTATTGTAGACAAATGTACTATCATGAGCCTTAGAATTATTCTTTGTTCCTTTAGTCCCTTTCTTTTCTAATTAATTCTCCTTTTTTTTTAATGCCAAATGAATGAAAATAACCCAAATGTCCCACTTTAAAATGGCTGGTCGGATTTGGATGAAATTGGGTATGTTGATAGCTGAATTTCTACTTTTGTCCTGGTATTACAACGGGAGCCATGTCTCTATCTCTATGTTTTAGAGACAAGACCGCTGTGTAAGTGTTTATATACGACCGGGGTACGAAGAAGGTCTCTCCCACTATCTGACGGCCTACTCCGAAATTCGAAAATCGAAGTTCGTATCGTACCGTCCCTGTCACTCTCGTATTAAATAGTATAAGTGTCAGAGGGAGCTGGAGTTGGATGCAAGGGGCGAGCAATGCGAGGCCTTCAAAGGCATCATCAGCAGCTGGAAGACGTCCACTGTTCCATTGATGAGATGATATAAGTTTTAAAAATTCTCATGCGAATATAGTAAAATTCTGAAATTTTTATTCACCTATCAAACTATAGGCAATTTAATAATACAATTATGAAAACTAATGTGTTAAGTACTTAAGCTGTAAGATTTTCCTATTTGCTGTAAAAAAATATTTTATTAATCACTTCTTTTAACCGTCATGTAATGACTCAAAAATTAGTCATTTATGCCGACGTGGGAGAGAGCCGAATGATGGACATATTTAGACAGTCTGCAGAACTCATATTAAGTAAAATAATAATGTCAGCGCCGTGTAGCCGCCTTCTACATGGCTTAAAAGAAATTTACTTTTCATCATACAAAACCCCTCCAGTTGTTTCCGCGTAAAAAAGGAACACATAGGTACGCACACAAACTTTCACAGTGACTTTTTAATTTAAACACATACCTACCGACTTGCATGCGCAAACGGCTTGTTCAAAAATTGGCGCAAAAACTGTATGGCGTCCAAAAGGCATTTGTGCGGTATATCGTTTTGCCGTCTTAACGCAATGCGTGCTTGTGCAAATAGGAATTTGCACAAGTATTTTGGCTTCAGCTGTAAATTAGCGCTGCGGTTCCGTACTTCAGGATTGCTGACTGCCAATCCTTTCAACTTATTTTTTTTATTGTTCTTCCTTTTTTATTTGGGTGAACAAGTCCCAAAAATTTTATTGATTTCACATCGGTATCGTATTTAGTTATCATAAAAATCTAACCCTGAGCATCATCTCTTTCAATTATACTTGCCAAAACCGTAATGACATAAAAATCACCGCAAAAACGCTAAATATTTACCTGTGATACTGTACTTCGTATTTTTTAGCATTAGAAAGAAGGTAGCGATCTTGACGTGTCTTTTAATTGAAAAACACTTTTGAAAAATAACTCACAGCAAATATGTAGCAATTAGCATGGACATATGATCATTTATATTCTTTTGGTATCATAAAGTAATAGTTATTCCAAATGGGGTAGGCAGAGCACACGAAACTTTACCGCTTCGGAGCCACTTTTAGCAATTTGAGGTTTTAAGTTTGACAAAAACGGTTTTTTAAAATCTTTTTCTACGAAAAGACTCGTCAAGATTGTTTACCCTTTTTCTAATGCTAAAAAAACAAAGTACAGCAGGCTCCATCATCTAGCGCCTGCGCGACTGCAATAGCAATCACGTCCGATCCCGAAAACAAAAATAAAAGGTTAAGGAGTCTGAGTCATCGACTCATCGTATCCAGAGTGCATCCCAGACTGATGAATCATGCTCCTGTGCGGTTGTTTTAGTTTTATTTGTGCTCTGCGTGCCCCTCACTGAAGCATCATCAGGTTACTATTTTCGTTTAGTTGGTTCGCTATGGTGAATAGGGTTTGGTCTTCCGTACAGTCAAGTACAAAAATATGTGAGTACCTATCTATTCGCAACACTCAAAAATATGTTACCACAGCGTTATTACGTCGGAACAAGAGTCTGTGGTACATATTTTTGAAGGGTTTGATAAGTTCATATTTTGCACTCGACTGTAGGTCAAACAAAAAACAAAAAAAAACGAACCCGTTATTATCATTATTTCTTTAGCAGACAGATGTGGAATGTCAATATGACATTAGTAGCACAAAGGTTGCACCCTGGGTAGTGGTTTAATTTCCTTGACTGTATATTTATGCTACTGAAAACAGAATAAAATAAATGTAGGGATAAATAAATATAAATAATAATGGGAACCCCATACAACAAACTTGTTTTTTTGCCGTTTTTGCTCGACATTAATAGACGGCAACAGTTAGACGCTTGAAATATTCACGGAATATTTAGTTGTAAATTCACTTTAATAATAGACAATCAAATTAATAAAAAATAAAATAAAAAGCCCTTTATTCTGGATTAGAGATGGTGTACACCCTTGCATCCTTCGGGATTATAAAATGTCTCTAATCTCAGTGTGCCTCTTGGCATAGGCCTCCTCTAGCAATTTCCACTGTGGTCTGTCCTGTGTTACTCGTCTCCACCTTGGGCCAGCAGTTGTTCTGATGTCATCCTCCCATCTTATACGCTGTCTTCCACGGCTTCTCTTCCCGTCTCTTGGGTACCAATCAATAAAATTATATAAATATTTAAGGGGGCTCCCATACAACAAATGTGATTTTTTTACCGTTTTTTGCTAATGTGACTAATGTCTAATGTTGTATAGATAATGGTACGGAACTCCTTGTGCGCGAGTCCGACTCGCATTTGGCGGGCTTTTAGTATCAAACGACACTCGATGTGATTTGCCTACTTTTTGCACTAGTATCATAAATATAGTAGATTGTACAACATAAAACGAGCCATTTTACCCAAGACGTTCATATAGCCACCTGAGCCGGCACGGACGAGGGTGGATCGAGTCGTCGAGGGGAAAATGGGTTTCATGCTCGAGTTTTACACTGCTTTTCACTTCGATTGCGAGGAAATGGAATAGCAACAGTGGAAACCATTTTTCACTTACTATGTACCTTTTTTTTCATGCATTTCTGTAATTATATTTTATTAGTTTTATTGATTTGTTTTGATTGATTTTATTTGATTTTTATTTTTATACAAATTAAAAATTATTTAAAAGTATGTAGAAACTTTTTCGTTTGTGACTGTTGAGACCTATATCTTGGTCTTAGACGAAGATGAGAAGTGAGAAATATAATTGGAAATTTCGCACATGCAGTAAGTATAGGTATTACCTAAGACAAAGGAGTTCTCTTACTTGAAATATTTTTATTCATACTAAAAAGTTAAGACACGATGCCTTGAATAAGCGTCTTAGCAATAAAGACCAACTCAATTCACAAACTAATGCGCAGGCGCTAAGATTAAATTTGTAATAGAATATACACGATCTTACATTTCTATAAATAAATACCTACAGTTTGAGTCATTTTATAATGCTAAAACTTAAAAAAAACTCGAATTAAGTATGTACCTATCCGGTTTTTCTGGTATTTAGTATTTAGTGTACAGTCGAGTTCATAAACTTGATACGTACTTACTACGATTTACGTTGAAGTTTCATTTTTCATTGCTCCAAGGTGTAGCAGATCTGAGTATTCTATATTAATTTCACCTTGATACTTTCACGCACTCCTGAGAAAAAAGCGTTTTGTCAGACGGACGAACGGACAGATAGACAGAAATACAGACAAATATAGCGAATCCCATAAGGATTTTTGCCGACTGAGTTGCGGAATCCTTAAAACCAGTTTTAAAGTGTCTACTTATTTGACATTAGTTGTGTCATTTAACCACATATTAAACCAGTTACTAAAAATAAACAAGAATAAAACACGCTTTTAACCCGTGTCCGCAACAATACAGATTAATATCTTTTAAAATAACAACAATTGCCAAATTAGACATCATTTTTTACACATTTGTATGTAAAGTAGCGAAAGATATTGTA
This sequence comes from Choristoneura fumiferana, assembly GCF_025370935.1. Lineage (NCBI taxonomy): Eukaryota > Metazoa > Arthropoda > Insecta > Lepidoptera > Tortricidae > Choristoneura > Choristoneura fumiferana. The sequence continues at coordinate 5,010,584 of NC_133486.1, forward strand.
ACACCACTAATTTAATGCACACGGCAGTCCCTTAAAATACCTAGACTTTCAGTCGAAATTCGCGTAATAAATATTTTTGAATGTTTGTACAAGATGCGTATGGGCACAAAGAACCTTAATTGAACGGTTAAGGGTTCGACATTTGAACTTTTGGTTGCTAGGGTTGTCACAATTTGAGCACTGTAGGTATGTACAGTCAACGTCATAAATAAGTGATCACTTTTGTACCCTGTTTCTTTAACGTCTTGTTTGAAAAGCCATACGACATTGTGTAACGACTGAAAGCGACAAGGTACAGAAATGGTCAATTATTTATGACGTTGACCTATTGGTAATCTAGACGATCCTTTGCAAATATAGGTATAAGCTAAACGATCACTTTATTGCTTGTTTCTTTTTTACCGTGTAATAGAATTTCGGTTGCAGTGGGTTAATTAAATAATTACTACCAATTTATATTTTTACACTATTACAGGCGGATTTTAGACTAGTCCCCTCGTCATAATCATTAATTTATATTTTTAAATTTTATACATCTATTTTTTTCTATGATATTACTACCTAAATGGTTTTTTCACTTGGCACCTATGACTTAACGTACCTACATAAATTCGAGGAGACTTAATAATTAATTGAACCAAAACCTATTTTTTTTATTAATTTGTAAGATTTTGGTGTAATAAGTATCTTTGACGGTAAAATATTTCGGTTTTTTTCTTACTATTTTAGGATTTCGTATCTCAAAAGGAACAAAACATGTCTAAGAACTATCGCTACAAAACCTGCTTTCAAATAAAAAAACCGCATTCAAATCGATCTACCCGCTTAAGAGCTACGATGCCACAGACAGACATAGTGGTCAAACTTATTACACCCGTCTTTTTGCGTCGGGGGTTAAAAAAAAGGAAGATATAATAGATAACTTCTTTTCCATAGTTGTTTTTATTACATTTTAAAAATAATACGGAAATCATAGCGCGCGAGTCAGGCTTGCTCTTTTTTTACAAAATTCTTGCCCCTGTAACTATTTTAATAATCAAGGTCTGTGGTAGCCCTAGCAAAATTTTTAGAATTTCGAACCGAATGTAGTACGCATGCGCGAGGGAGCGGGCTCTGATTGGGTATTGTCCGCTTGCATCTGTGCATTGAGTGCAAGTTCAACCAAAATATTGAATTATCTTAACGCATCTGCCTTTTTTGTGTTTCAATTATTATTTACGCCTTATTAAGCTGTGTCAGTTTAAAACCTATCGTGGAAATAATAACCACTAAGTTTAGAGGTAGAGGCGTGAAATTTTGCACGTATGTTCTTCATAAGAGTACAACGTAAATTTAGATTATTTATTTACATCAATCAGCGGTGTATTTTACGCAATTTTTGTTCCATAATACATTTTAATATTTATTGTAAAACTCTCTGTGCGGCTACTCACCGAGAGATGGCGTTACATGTGCCAATTTCAAATTAAATTTAGGTACTTGTAAAGTTCCTCTCGTTTGCTTTGCTACTGTTAGCATTAGCATTCAAAACAAAAGTCAATCAATTCTATGTAACTTATGAAAACGGTAGGTAGATCATATCAGTTTTCTGATATTTCGGTGTTTCCTGCTTTTCATATAAACGTCTTTTCAAGGATAAAATGATTTTCTGCCATTTCCGATCTAATCAGATTTTTTTCGATGATTATTATTTTGAATGCTTTTTCTTTATAGCAAAACTTTTTAAGTCACCAACGCATTATCTGTCATTAAATTATTTGGGCTGTAATTTGAGGGCACGAGCGGTTGCCGATGCGTCGTATAAATTTAACGCTTGGTGACAGGGGCGTGTGCGCATAGTATTTATAATGCGGTATGTTAGTTTTGTATCGGGGGATGCTTAAAGTTTAGATACTGCCGTGCTATAGTTAAAAAATCGGTCATGCGCAGTGTTGGGTTCCGTAACAAATGTCAAAAGTGTAGCATCTTAGAGGAAGAAAATAACAGAGGCTGGCACGGAATGCTGAGGACCTGGGTTCGATTCCCAGCGCTGTACCACTACCATGAGTTTACAGTGACCGTACTCCATAACGACGGTAAATAATTTACGCCGTCGCTATATCGAGTACGGTCACTGTAAACTCATGGTAGTGGTACTGGCCTCTTTTTCTGGTTTTTCTGTGCATCCATGTCTCAGTTTGTATTTTCATATGGTCTAACGGGATGGCCGTAAAGTGACAAATTTGGAGTTGAAATAAAAAATACAAAAAGACTCCAAATAACCAATCATAGAGGCTGTATTGTCTTACGCGCTGACGTTCACAATCGCATTCATTAGCGTGTGTCACATATATATTGTACATTTACTATGACCAGCTGTGTGTCACTACATTAGCTGTACATAAATTCGATTCAGTGCGACTCAACGCGTGCGAGTGAACACGAGTTATGCGATCATACAGTAGGCACGATTCTTATGCCTAAACGTCACTTTTGTACGGCAGTGAAACTTCTGTACTTGTACTATTACTTATTCTGTGGTATGACATAAATAACATTTTCATTATGCCATAGAAAAAAAAAAAGCTGACGACTGTTCAGTTTTTTTTAATTACTTACAACGTTAGACATCCACCGCATTTAAATCAATATTTATTTTATACATACATTTATCGAGAATATACCCGAGAATATTCTCGAGAATGTTCTCGTTTGGGAGAATTTACTAAGAATTTAAGTTCTTGAGCAGGTAATAGCTGCTGTAATCTGCATAAAACATTTAAGTTTACCTAAATCTATTAGCTTACATAACAATGCAATAAAATAACCGCTCGTTTTTTAAATTCTCATTAATTCTCTCCTGAAAGAATGTTCTCGAGAACTTAACAGCAACATTCTCGATGCGAGAATATTCTCGAGAATTTATCATCACCAACCGTTCACCGGGTGATAGAAAGGAACGGTAAAAAATATTATTGATTCCGAGTGTGTTAAACAATAACGCTTCAGAAATGTGAAGTAGCCCCAAAATTGTTGATAGTTCCATATATTTTCAAAGAGACTGGTAGACATCCTTTAAAGGGATAAGACCGCCTTTATAGTATCTCAAAGTTTGTCAATAGTGTTTTGTTTCTTTTCTTTCGTACAATAAAGAGTTTACACATACATACATTTTTGTACGTATTTTGATACTTAGTCGAAGTAGCTACCTAAATTCGATTTAAAATGAGATTTAATGATTTTTAACGTAATTTCGTAATTTTTTTAAACGTGCCAGTTGCTTTTAAGATAGTTTAGTAAGATAAAGCAGTTGTGTAAAAGGAAACATCTTGTGAGGGTAACTCACAGCCCAGGTGTGGATAAATTGGATAAAAGGTAATTTACCCTGCCCACCGGTAGCTTATACTGTAATGAAGACGAGCCCCTTACCTTATAGACTTATGAATTTATAGATATCGCCACTACCGTAAACTCAGGTTTCTATAGTCCCAGCGTTCATCAATACCTAATCCAAACGGACTTGTTAACATTTCGTACAATTACGGAACTGCTAACGTCATCTAGGAGGTTCATCGCAGCCTAATCCAATAGAAAATGCTCGATGAACCTCCTAAACGTTAGCAGTTCTGTAATTGTTCGAAATGTTAGCAAGTCCGTTTGGATTAGGTATTGATGAACGCTGGGACTATAGAAACCTGAGTTTACGGTACTTCTAAAAAAGCTCGTCCAGTCAAGGTCAAAGATATGTTTTAACTTTACTACCTTGTCCCTGTCACTTCGTGTTCGAGTTTTTGTATAAAATTTTCAGAAGGCATACACCTACAAGGTCAGTATGGTCTTTGCTCTACTTAAAAATCGATGATTTTTGTCAGTGAACTTTATGAACATTATTTCAATTGAATTGAGATGCGAGATTTTTTCAAAGTAGTGACGAAACCAAATTTCATCCAAATCCGTCCAGCAGTAACAAACATACTCACTCACTCACAAACTTTCGCATTGTTTTTTTTCACCTTCTAAAAGCTGAGGTAAAAGGCACTTCTATACTTTCCTAACTCACCCCCCAGATGGCTGCACTAGGGTACATCACCTGGCGCCAGCCGCCCCCTGCATTGTCTTAGATTGAAGATACCAATTACAGGGTTCCACACCGTGTAAAGGTGAATTAGTTGTGGACAAAAAGGTGTAATTTTTCGGTTTGTTCGGTTACTTGGTTCAGTCATTTGTTTAGGTGGTGGTGGTTTAGTACCTATATGTGGTTTTCTTTTTCATTGTTCAGAAAAGTAGGCCGCGGTAGCCTCGTGATTTATTCTGAGGACTCTCAAGCAGTGGATCGTGGGCTCGGATCCGTGCTCACACCTTTGAGTTTTTCAAAATTGGACGATGTGACATTCGATTATGTACATACGTGACATTGTTTAGTATGAATTTAGTCACGATTTTTTAATTTTCTGTCGGTTCATTTTTCTACGAACAAATATATTTGTAAATATATGTTTCCTACAAAAAATAATTTTAATATTCTAGATGTTGCCCGCGACTCCGTGCGCGTAGAAGTATGAAAAATAGTTTACATCCTATTTATTCTCTATTACCGAATACATGTACAAAAAAAAAACAAAAATCGGTTAAGCGGTTTCGGAAGAAGTTTGGTCATAAACATTTTTGACCTGAGAATTTTATATATTAGCTTAGAAAAATAGGAAGGGAACTTCATTCTAACCAAGGTGATATACAAAAAGCATACTCATTCATTACATTAATATACTTAATGTACCTAATCCAATAAATAGGATCCATTGTATGCAAATGGTCAAGTATAATTAAGGTGCAGTTGCATAGAAAATGGTAATTTGGTAAGTATGTTCACGCTCGATATGCAGTCCTTCATTGTTCGTTTGTTCAATGATGAATACTGGATGTTTCAGTGGATTCTATTTTGAAGAGCTAAAATTATCTTGTTAATTATTTAATGCCTTTCATAACGACAATTTGACGTTTCAAACAAGTAACCACACCCGTAAAATACCTACTATTTGAAAATCGCGATTCCTTCTTAATCTTTGAGAAAAGGTCTGCAAAATTTCAAGTCTCTGCCTCCAGCAGTTTCAGCTGGGCGATGATTACTCCGTCAAGACATTTTATGTACGAGGTTAGTAGAGGTCTTTTGGATTGCAAATTTGAATTTATAGTACCTACTGTACTATAGTGTACCTACACTCATGATGATATTTATTACGTGTATCGCGAATTTAGCAAATTCCCGGAATTGCAATGCCACTGCTGGATCTAATGCCACAATTTAATGAAACGAAATGAAATGAAAAACAGTACTTTTAAATATTTATTTTTACTTATCCCAAATTAAAATATCAAATTTATTCAATGCCTATTTTCAATAGCACCTTAATTAGGTACCCAAAAATTTTATGTGATGTCAAAAATGCGGTATCCAGTAGAAATGTAAATGTCCAGTCCATCTGCCACGCCACCTGGCCGCTGAATTAATTATAAGCGGCGCGTGCGCTTCCTTACCGCGTTTAATGTTTGATGGCGCTCTTCTGCATGCTATGACGGGGTTGACCACTTTATATTGGACTATTCCATAAAGTAATATTATTGAAGGCATCGCTTACTATTTGTGGTGTACAATAATAGTAGATTGTTGCACCAAGCAGAAAGTTATTTATTATTGCAGCGAGTGCCGATTTGATCATACATTTGTATGGATAATTTTCGTGTCAGCACAATGGAAAAAATTAATGAAAATTTAAGCTACGTGCTAACACAGCTTTAACGGTGTGCAACTTTTTGGTCCGTATCCGTAGCAAGCGGACGCCCGCGCAATTGTGCTACCGGTACGCCCCGAAATTCAGCAAAATGCTGCACATGGTGTTAATAAGAAGAAGTATGGCCAAAAGATCAATCGTTCCGATTTTCATGCTTTTAACACCATGTTCAGCATTTTTTGACGTACCGCTAGCACTACAATGCACCCGCGCCAGCCAGCGTAAGCCCTAAGGGGTCTTTATAAACTGGGCATGTCGAAATAACAGTGACAGTGACCTTAATTAGCATGACATAGCATCGCTGATTGCTGATAGTGTGCCACATGCCCTTCGTTAAGGGTACTGTGAAATAGTAATTATTACTACCCTTAAAATATCTTTGCAGCTGAAAATTAGTTAAGTAAGTCGTTGAAATTATGCGCTAATTTATTTCACTTTTATTTAATTGTGCAGACTGTGCAGTTCCAAAGAGAATAAAGATAATAAAACGAGGGAATGATTTTCTTACTTGAATACTTTTGTTAAGGAAAACTTAACCACAAATTGTGCTTTTTCTGTTTTAGGTGATAATTGATGATTCCAATAAAATGCTGCTGTATTCTCATCATCATTATCTCAGCATAATATACGTCCCTATGCTGTGCATATGCCTCCCCACAGGAGGAGACACATAGATACCATAGAATTCCCATTATTCCATAAAAAATAAGTACAAAAATATTAAATATCAGACGGATAAGAGGGTTCATTCCCTGAATTTTAAAGCGATTTGTTCATATTCCTGCGTATTAAGTAGGTTTTAGTCTCAAACAAAACAACGCCGACATAACTTTGTAAAAAATAAACTACTAAACAACATTTTAATCTAAACAAATGACTGACATCAACTCCCATTGTAATTAATATTTTCCCTCATCTTTATCAGGGCTTATCAATGGCCATGTGTGAACATTGTATGGTTGTTGAATAATAGCTTTTTAAGCTTCATCATTAATATCAATCGGCAGATGTGTGTTGTTCCATAGTATAATAAAAAGCGCATTTTTACACCCCTGCGCACCGCCCGCTGGTTTGTCATGAAATCGACTCTTAAATGTGAAGTGACGAGTACTATTCTGCCTTCATTAAAAAGCAAATGCGAATATACATAAGACTGCGAGGTCAAACCCGATAAGTCAAAATAATTGACTGTTGAAATAAGTGGAACCGGTGGTAGATTTTTTTTTTGACATTCATAAGTGCTTGTTATAGCCTAAATTGAATAAAGATATTTTGACTTTGACTTTGAAGTTTTTGGAAAAAAATTCATTTTTAATACTTGCTTTTTTTGCTGACTGTACTTTTTGTCGATTTTACTAGAATTGTTAAAATTATAATCAGGAGGTTTATCTACTCAAATTTGAAAGCTGATGAAGCAACGCTTGTGAGATGAGTGAGATAGATCGAGATACGAATATGTTGCGAACTTTTTTATGCTCTATACTTTTTTAGACCATTTTATTTGTATCAATTTTGATTTATCTTGAAATTCTGTGACTTAAAAAAAATCTTTTGTAACATCTAACCTTTACGGCCAGATAGCCAAGTGGTTAGAGAACCTGACTATGAAGCTTAAGGTCCCGAGTTTTGAAGGTTCGTTCACGAGTCTTGAATTTTTAATATCTACTCGCATTTATCTATATAATTATATTTATCCGTTGTCTATACCCATAGTACTAGCTCTGCTTAGTTTGGGCATGGTCAATTTTGGTGTCAGTTGTCCCATGATATGGGTTTCTGAAATAGAATTAAATAGTCAAAATACCACAAACGGGACTTATCACGCTATTATTACACAAGTAATATTTACCTCGACGTTTCGGCAACGTTACAGTTGCCGTGGTCACGAGTAGACCACGAGTAGACTTTTGTGTAATAATAGCGTGATAAGTCCCGTTTGTGGTATTTTGACTATGAGTGAGAATCACGAAAGTTTAAAACGTTATATAAAATTAAATGTTAAAAAATAGAATCTTTAGATATATTAGTACCAGAAATAAATAAGTAATGTAAAAATGTTGATTATAAGTTATGGTAGTAGGTATTAAGGATTGCAATATTTGCAATGCCCTTGCAGGGTTTCACGTTCTCTAACTGTTATTATTATAAGACTAGTAAACTTTACGTGAGAGCAATAAAACATGATTTATTTATTTAGAACAGACGCTGCTAAAAACAACCCTCCTTTTTAACCGCAGTCGGCCAAATTAAGGTGTAATTCTAAATAACTTACCGTTATCTGGTGTCATCATAATTCGGCGGGCGCGTTATCTAGTAGTGTGGTGAATTGGTGATGTCATTTGCATTATGGGGGCGACAGATGGCGTTGTACTGCGTTGCGCACGCGCCGATACTGTAGTTAAGGCGAAGCAGATATCAAGAGGGACTTTTATTCAAAATCAAAATATCTTTATTCAATTTAGGCTAGAGCAATCACTTATGATTGTCAAAAAAAAAATCTACCACCGGTTCGGAAAAACCTATGGTGAGAAGAATCCGGCAAGAAACTCAACGAGGTATATATTTTTAAATAGATTTACAATATTATTAAATGTCGTGTATCTAAACCCTCATGCTCTAAAAGTAGGTCAATATAGTCTTACGAGGCAGGAGTAAAGTGAGTGCTTTAGTCCCTAGGGAGTAAAAGTGACTTAGATAAACTCAAACAGCCAGTACCTACTTCATTTTTGGCATAAAATGAGATTGTGTGTGTGTGGACCATTTTCATGACGAAAATGTTACGTTCTTAGTCTACGTGGTCTTAGTTCTATGCTTTTTCCGCATAGAAGCTGGCGCCATTCCTTTATTCCAGTTTGTATATGGACCATTTCGCCGATGCGATTTTGTTATATCTGTGTTGGTTGAAAAAAAATACTTACTGCGAAAACTTTGAAGTTGTTGTAGAGCATAAATCATAAACGATTAAAATAAATTGATTATTCTCACAATTTCGTCAAGTGATTGTGAAAATTATGATGTCGAGCAAAGAGCAAAAGACATAAATGATAATCTTTTGCCGCCGAAATCTAGAAAGATTTATTTAAAAACCTATGCAAGTTTTATGGAACCTATGAAACGCATTTATTCATTCACAGAAATGACTTTTTTTTCTCGCAATGGAAATGAAAAATAGAGTTTTCGCCTCGAGACTAAAAGTCAATATAAACCCTCGGATAAATAGACTAGACACCCTCGCTAAAACTCGGATGGCTAACGACTTCGTGTATATACTGGCTTATTTTAGTCCCTCGATAAAACATATACTATTACATGACATGCTGTTAAAAAGTTATGATTTTTTTCCCCCGTTTTTTTTTCTATTTTTTGAGTCTGGTGTAGTTTTATCAGGGTTACGCCCTAATCGGTTGCCGTCGTCGATAAATCATATTACATTATTGATTCATTCTGGGTCGACAACTACAGGTCGTACTTTAACCGCACCCGCTAGTCCACCAAGAGCACCCTGCCCCTTAACCGGCCAGCGGGTACCTTACGCACGCGCGTACGCATAGATACGCGTGGCATTATACTATTTCATAGTTTTCTATGAGTTATAAAGCAAAGACCAACAGATGGCACTGATAAAGCACGATGTTCACTATCAGCTTTTTCTGTTGTGTCAATTGAATAAATTATTTATATGCATAAATTATTAATTATTAATTTAATCAGTTTCTTGTAAAACACATAAAATTAACAGTGAAATTACATAAATAAAGTACAATATGTAAATAAAGGACATTAATTACTGTATTACTAAAAGTAAAATAAAAGTAAGTAATAACTAAACTATATACTTAACTAGAATAAATTTGTAAAAGGATCCCCTGCGCCATGGACCCAAAGAAGCTGCCAGCTAATATTAATTATTTATTTGTATCTCTATATACATGAGTTTTCTGTACTGCTTACTATGTGTTGTTCTTCAATAAAGAGTTTTGGTATTGTATTGTATTGTATTGTACACATTTTACAATATACTAATTTTGTATATCGTGTAACACTTCAGATTTGTCATCTCGTAAACTATAAAAGTTGATGTTATGTTCTAACTATTTACTTATATTTACTGAAAGAAGACATACACAATAACCATGACACAACTGTGCCCTTTTTCACAAAGCTACAAGTTACAATTTACAAATACAAGTTACAAGTTTCTTTTCAATGCATACTATTAAACAGACTGCCGCTTGTAAATTATAACTTGTAGCTTCGTGAAATAGGGCGTTCTTAATTCAGACGAGTGATGCGTTTGATTAGGTAATTAATTTTGAGTGACAGCACTATTTTACTACAACCTAAGCCCTCTCATTCCCACAAAGGCTGAGATGATGACGAGACGACACTTACCCCTTCTAGGCGCAAGTGCAAGTGCACGGTGGCGACCACACGTCGCGACCACCGACGCCGCCGTGTGGCACAATTTCTAATGTACTGATGGCGAAATAATGATGATTGTCAACTGTTTCTTACTACAACTGTGACATATAAAGCAAGTGAGAAAAGTAGCTTAGTGTTTATAAAGTACTTAGTGCTCCTAGTACAGTTTGGTCCAATTCAAGAGTGAATGAAACGAATAGCCATACCTAGGCTCGTAAGGGAGTTCGTTAGTCGACATTCGGGAAATCACCCCTTACTGCTGAACTAGGTACATTTTTTCCCTTTGTTTTCTCGAGTCTTTTTGGGCGATTATTCGAGCGTTTCAACCGTCCCATTTTCTGGACACTTTTCTGTAAAAATGGCCGAATATTCTGATATAGTTTTTTAGTCATCTGGTAGAAATACAGGAACTCTTAACAAATAATTGAAAACGACATCAAAATCTACAGCCAATTCGTAAAAAATGTGACCATATATGAGGCGCTCGAATAACCGCCCATTCCATGGTTATTTTGAAAAATCCCATATAATTCATGGTTTGCATTATAAGAATATATATTTAAAATCCAAGGTTACTCGCGATGCTCAAAAAATAGTCAGTCAGTCAGGTAGAGGGATAATCCTGGACATTATCATTTCAAAGTTCAATATCCCAAAAAAGGTTTCACCGATTTTAATGAAACATAGCTAAGAGACACCGCTACGAAACTCGCTTTCACGTTAAAAAAACCGCATCGAAATTAGTCGGTCCGTTTAAGAGCTACGCTACCACAGACAGACAGAAACTTATAACACCCCTTTTTTGCATCGTGGGTTAATAAATACCTAACCAACAATAAGTTGGAAAACCCCCGACATTATCACTTAAAAGTTTAATATCTCAAAAGCTGCTGAACCGATTTTGATAAAACATGTCTAATAACAATCGCTAGGAACCCTGCTTTCAAATAAAAAGAACCGCATTCAAATCGGTTCTCCCGTTTAAGAGCTACACACAGACACACAGTAGCGGAAAAACTTATAACACCCCTCTTTTTGCGTTGGGGAAATAGGAAGGAAGAAACACTACACTTTATATCGTCATGGGTTTATATCAACAGTGCACATAAATTCTAACACCAATATCCCCACTCCCAGATCAATAGAGAATCGAGTCGAAATAATGTATAATTTTACTTTAGACTTAGTTCGACTTCTGAGGCGCCTAATTCAAAATGGTGTATTATGTTATTTTGCGTGTACTGCCGTTTCACAATTTTATATTCCCAAATGTTTCATTTCCCACGTACCAAATTTCTCCGAAACCAAATTTTTGGTTTTATAGAGCACAGTAGGGTTAGGCTTGCTGTATGAAATTTCCGAAAATAATATGGTTTCGGAGAAATTTGATACTTGGGAAATGAGACATTTTTGAAAAATATTTTGGCAAACGGCAGAGTACCATTATTTTGAGTTGACCCACTCTTGATCTGGGAGAACGATATTGTTCTTCCGCGTCATCACAAACGACAGGCATTGGATAAAAAATAGAACGAACTATCCAACCCGCAACCTCAGCGCAGGACCCACTAAACCCTCATGCCGTTTTTTATTATCTAAATTAACCAAATGAATAAAAATCTGTTGTCACCCGTAACGAGTCAAGCCACAAGCGCCCTCTACAATGAACTGAAGAATACGGGCGCATTATTACGTATACATTTTAGAAGAACCATTGACAATATACGGGTGCGCTGTTGCGGAAGATGTTTTTTTAGGTCTAAACACTTGCTACCGTATTGAGACAAGAGAATTCTAACTTTGTTGGTTACTTTGTCATTAAATCGTTAATTAACAAACGGAACACTTGGACCGCTATCTAATCTCAGAATTTTTACTTCACTACTTTGTTTTATCCCGACCCTGTCATTTATTTTTTGATTGTTTCATTGTTTTCTAGTTACATATAGTATATTTAAGAATAGAATATTTACTTAGATACCTATTTGTGGGTCCTAGAAAAAAAGGGGATGACTTAATTTATTTTCACTCATTTATCATATCATTAAGGTCGGCTTTATTACGATGTATCTGTATGCTTAAAAAATAAAAATAAAACACGTTTTATACATATTTGAACTAACAATTTTGGATATTAACTTATCTCTTTTACAGATAATGGTGGCGCCTCTGCCACTTGTTTTATTTAAAATTTTCAGTTCTGTTATAAAAAAGTATTAAATTACCTAATTATCAAAAGTATTTCGTATTAATAAATTTTAGTGGCTTTCTATATTTTTCTTGTGTTTTATATATGTGCACCTCGTTTTAGCTACGTATATAAGTGTACGTACGAAAAAATTATAAAAAAATCATGACTTCCCAGCTCTTTAAATAAAACTCAAAGCATGAGATTAATTATTTTGGCCTGCTGCACTATATTTGGAACTCGAATAGGATTCGTAAAGATATCTTGAACATTATCCTAATTATTCTGATACATCTACTCGACCATAGATGGCGTTAGAAACTTAAATGAAGCTTCAATGTTTACGAGTCTTCATAGGTAACATTCTTGAAATGTATATGTGGAGTTGTCCTATATAATATTCTCCACATTGATTATATTTTTGGACGAAATTTGATGCGTTTTTATTTTTCAATTCTCACGGGTTCGGGATTGTATCCCAATGAAATAAGTAGTATTTTTTTTTATGCAACGTGAGTGAAATTATGGGAATTTATGCAAAATTTTTGGATTTCAATTTAATTGCTAGGCTTAGTGGTTTACACACGCAAAGCTGTGAGGTTGATAAAAATAATACCTATTATGGCACAAACATTTTCTCAGCCAGAGAACTACATTTTTTTTTCAGCCTAAGCCATAACTGGCCAGATGCAAAAACAAGCAAACTTTTTTTTCTTTTTTCGTGCGCACAAAAAATTCGGCCCACTTCAGTCCTCGGGGTCATAAATCAAAACCAAAACCAAGTTTTTACTTTTATATACAAAAAAGGTCCTCATGCCACACCAAGTTGACAATGTCTGGGGTATGTCTAGAAATACAGAAATCTATTTTAAAAGATATGAAGTGACAGAAAATTTGACAGGTAAAGGCGACACTGAAAGTTTTTAGAACTGATCACTTGTAAACAATATAATAAAAAAATAAATTTAAATTTTGAAAATGGAACTCTGCCAATATTATTGAGTATGTAATGTATTTCATTTGTTTTACGATTTGGAGGTATATTATATTGAAAATTGCCTGTGTCACGTCAGCATGAATTTCACGCGAGAAAATTTTCGTGCAATATTTTTTTATGACTTTCGATGTCATTTAAATCTACAAGAAAGTTATGATAGACTTCGATTGGCTTTTCACTATGAAGCCCCATCTTGTGCCACTGTTTAATGAGATAAACCATTAATTAGATTAAACGTGGTCGCACTAATCTCACCGATGCGTGAGAGACTGCCTTCCACGGCGACGACTGAAGGTAACATCAGTGTTGTGCGACGTATGATGGAGACTGACTGACTGAGTGACCTATCAGCAGATCCGTACATGCATAGGCATCAGTATAAGTCCAGTGCACAAATTCCTCCATCAATATTTAGCGGTCAGAAAGCTTTGTGCCCGGTAGATACCTCATAATTTGACCGAGGTCCAAAAACTCCGTCGTGTTGATTAGGTAGTGCCGTGGTTCAAAGATTTAACGGAGGAGACTCAAATGTTTTCGACATCATCATCAGCCTACAGCAGTCCACTGCTGGACATAGGCCTCTTCCATGGCGCGCCACAACACTCTGTCTTCAGCCCCTCGCATCCATCCGCCGCCAGCGATCCTCTTAAGGTCATCCGTCCACCGTGCCTCAGGACGCCCTACACTACGTTTTCCCGTCCGTGGTCTCCATTCGAGGACTCGTCTGCTCCACCGTTCATCGGTCCTGCGACAGACGTGGCCAGCCCAACGCCACTTCAACGAACTAATTCTCTGAGCAATGTCAGTGACTTTCGTTCTTTGTCGAATAATGTGGTTTCGGATTTTATCCTTCAAAGAAACCCCTAACATTGCTCTTTCCATAGCCCGCTGAGCGACCCTGAATTTGTGGATTAGTCCCGCAGTCAAGGTCCACGTTTTCGACATACGGGTAACGAAAGCTCGATTTAGTTGTGACATCGTTGATTTTTGGAAACTTATTTACTGCTAGCAAGCTCGCAACAGCGCGTTTGATAGCTTGAGACTTGAACAAACAAACGTGCGCTATTGTGAGCTAGCTAGCAGTTAATACGTTCTAAAAAAAATCGACTTTGTCAATACTCTCCTCTGTCACAACTCTCCTCGGTCTCCCCTACTGTTATGATCCCGAAACCAAAAGAGAGTGCTCAGAGGGTGTTTTCTTCCGAGGAGTTGCCAACCAAAGTGAAAAATGGTCAAAGCGTGAGGAAAAAGATGGTGGCCTCGTTCTTCGGAAGGACAGGTTATTACGCAACAATTATTTTAGAGGATAGAAAAACAGTTACTGCAGAGTCATCATCATCATCATCATCCCAGCCTATATACGTCCCACTGCAGGGCACAGGCCTCCCCTCAGAATGAGAGGGCTTGGGCCATAGTTCCCACGCGGGCCCAGTGCGGATTGGGAACTTCACACACACCATTGAATTGCTTCGCAGGTTTGTGCAGGTTTCCTCACGATGTTTTCCTTCACCGCAAAGCTCGTGGTAAATTTCAAATGTAACTCCGCACATGAATTTCGAAAAACTCAGAGGTGCGAGCCGGGGTTTGAACCCACGACCCTAAGCTTGAGAGGCGGGGTCAAACCACTAGGCCACCACGGCTCTGCACGGCACTGCAGAGTATACACTAACAATTGTCTTGGAAAAAGTTCGGGAAAATCGACTTTGTTGTAGGAGTCTCCGTCACCACGACAGCGCATCGTCGCACATCGCCAGGCGAACGGTGGACTATTTGGCGATGTCAGACGTGGAATCACTATGTCACCGTCATATAGCCCCGACCTCACATCTTGTCATTTTTATTTATTCCCGAAAATAAAGTAAAAACTTCGAGGAAAAAGTTTTATGGACGCCGAGGAACCAGTGGCTGCGTTTCAAAAGGCAAAGTGATTTTCTCAGTGGTTCCATCGGATGCAGCGATGTATTGATGTGAATGGACACTATTTTGAAAACATATAATAAAACTAATAACTTGCTAGTTTGCTCAGTTTTTGATTTTCTAAGAACTTTCAGTTTGACCCTCGTATGTTGGTGGAGTAAAGTGTTTCTTTTAAAAAAAGCCGGTCGCGCACCGAGGGTTCCGTACAAATTTGTAGGTATCTATGAATATTGAATACATATAGTTTTACCAGAGCGCCTCTCCTAAACAAAATGTACGCAGTGTGGGGTAATTTTAGATGGATGTCAGTAGACATAGATAGACAGACAGATATAAAAAATTAAGATTTTCAGACTTTTTTAATGGTTAGGCTATCTTTATACCAAATTTCAAGTTTCTAGGGCCACCAGAAGTGCCCTATAGATTTTTCGTTTACAGCATTTTCAATGCATCAATTTTTTAATGACTATCTTTTGTTGAGTTGACTTAGAAGTCTGATTTTTGTTACTATTTCCAGGAATAAATTCTTGAGTACCTACTTACATTCAAATTTCAGTGTACCTATTCTTTAAGTTTTCTATAAAATACAATAAAGCGCTGAATAAGTACAGTTAGGAATAAAAATAAAGTACAAATAAACTTAATTAGCTTAATTCTTGCCCTGGCTACGTAAGGGTAACCACATCAACTGGACGATCCGTCTTCATCAATCAAAGGCCACAATCGTCAAGTTCCATGCGTAGCGTCAGCCATTGTTGCCTTTACCCTAATGGTTCATTAAGGTAACCTTTGCTATGCGGATGGGGTAAAGTCACTTTGAGCCAAATCGATTCGTTTTGGAGATGAGTAATTGAGATGCTGCGGACAGATGTGTGACTTTTTGTTGGGATTTGAATAGTAAAATGTGTTTTATTTTTTATTTTTAGTGTGTGACGTGAGGTCGTGACACTATACGAGTGAGTTTATTTTTTATTTTTAAAATGAACAGCTTCGAAATAACCTTTACTTTAACTTGGGCCCACATTTTGGAATTTCATGCATATATACATTACGAAAAAAATGTTGGTACAGTACAGACACCTGCGTTAGTATATTTGCCACAGCGGCGCGTGCAAAAATATCTGATACGTCCCAGTATAATTCCAGAGGTGGATATATGTATATTCCATATGAGTGTTAGTGAATTAATTCACATTATTAGTAAATTTGTTTTTTGTAAATGTGTTAGTTGTATAGTCATAGTAATAGGTATATATTATGTATGTAATATTGTATATTGTAGTCCATAACTTGCCTTATGTGTTGGGAAAATGGAAATTAGGTAAGGATATTCTTGATGAATAAATAAATAAATAATAATAATAATGTAGTATAATGTCCCAGTGTAATGTACGTAGTACCTATGTGTATGTACTTATACGCCAATAATTTTCTTGCCTGCGTCTGTATTTCTTACTTCTTCAAAAAATAGGTATATTTATGTAGTTTTTATTTATTTTGTTTCCTATCATATTGTTGTATCTTGTGTTGTGAATAAATAAATTAACATTTAAAAAGCTCATTAAATTTTTATTTTAGTGTACGATGACTCGCGTTAATATCTGCCACAGCGGTGCCTGCAAAAATATCTGACACGTCCTACCGTCTCTAGAAATACAGTCGTATCCGTATCAGAATATTTATGCACATTTAATTGTGTCAGCAGGGCTACCATGAAACTCGAAACTCGAAGTTCGTATCGTACCGTCCCTCTCGCTCTCGTATTAAATAGTATAAGTGTCAGAGGGACCGCACGACACGAACTTCGAGTTTCGAGTTTCGTAGTAGCCCTGCTAATATCGGTGCTGGTGACAATACAGTAAATTGCCAAAATAATTCAGAAATATTAGTAAATAGATCACAATATTTATTGAACGTCCAGTTCTCAAAAGGACACCAAAAATGTTAGGACTCAATCATCATCATCTCGTGCTAAATACGTCCTACTGCAGGGTACAGGCCTCCTCTCAGGATGAGAGGATTCAATGATACCACACAATACACATCCTCTACTGCCAGAACTTATTCATTACATTAAAAATTAAATACGACCCGTACAGGACCCAGAATACTTAAGTAAAGTAGGATGTGCAATAAAAATAAAATTTTATCTTTTTTTCATTGGCCCTAAGGCAGGAGGTACAGATTAAATTAGCCCACACCCCCAGTGCTGGGCTCGTTGCTTTTATAGCTGTCCGCAATTGATGGAGTTACACAAATTGATAACGACTTCTTTGATGTGAACTTCATTAATTTATTGATTTTAGTTAGTGTCAAAGAGCCATAGAGGGTCTATTTAATTTACTTTTAATTCTAAATCCTAACTTATACTTTTGTATAACAAGAAAGTTTGTCTGTGTGTATGTTTGTAACTCTTTCATACCACAGCGGCTTATGTTCATGAAACTGATTAATTCCCGCAGGATAAAAGGAACAAAGAAAATCCTATCTAAAATATTTAGACAGTCGTTAAACACGTGTTTGTATGTCTAAGAAAAAAAGAAAGTCTGTCTAAGTTTCTGTTTTAATATGGTGTTTCGTTCTTTGTTTATATGATTATGTGCTTTATACCTACCAATTGAAACTATGTAAACTACGCCTTCCCAAATAAATCCCAGATGAAATTGCGGGTAGCCAGCTGGTAATGAAGTCAGATGTTAGCCAAGAAGCCTTATAAAGTCGACAGGCGGACGTCCGAGCTCGGAAGTCTCAGGTTCGGGTACCGGATCAAGTTTTTAACTTTTTAATATGAAATTCAATACAAACCGACGCATCCCTTGAGGGCTAAACGCTCGTATGTAAAACGAAGTCGAGTGCTTTAATATAGCACATTTTCTGTCAAAAAGAAAGGTAGGTGTCACAAAATTTAAACAAGTACAGTTTTGTTAACACTAGATACGTACATCAGAAATTGCTGCTTGTATGATCATTTAACTGTGTCACAATGGCTTAAAGATAAGTAAACACCGCATGCATTATACCAGCACCGCATTTTAGCCAGCACCTACTTGTTTAAGATAAACTCAATAAGATAAATATGTATCTATGTCCTAGTGATGCATATGCATAGGTATGCTATTGTCCAATAGATGGCGTACTGCAGTGATGTTGAGTGAGCTTTGAGAACGTGTCAAAATAAATAAAGAATAATGGACGTAATACATAACGTTCATTTGATTCGAGTATGGCATAATTTACGGCGAAACTATTGATTTTAATTAATTTATTTATTATATTAATTATTAATTTTTGTAACTTATTGGTTAGTTCAGTCCGGTTAGGATTATTTTATGTAGTTCTGTAAAGATGACGATTTCTATCGTCCATTATATCTTTTAAAAAAGGTGGAAAGTGACGGTGTATGCGAGCCCGAACATTAGGTAGGGCGTTAGACAATACGACCACAACACTCATACTTCAATGTTACCCTTGAAAAGTATTTTCAGGCGACGTCAAAATTACGTATCGGTCGCTACTATAGCATTATTTCTCAAACCTTTTTTTAAACGTTTATAAAGTACTAGCTTATGCCCGCGACTTCGTCTGCGCGGATCTAGGTTATCGCGCGGTGGCGCCCTCTACCGGAATAAAAGGTATTTTTTGTTGATCCTTGGGGTTCAAAATACCTATATACCAAATTTCATCAAAATCGGTTCAGTGGTTTCGACGTGAAAGCGTAACAGACAGACAGAGTTACTTTCGCATTTATAATATTATAATATAAAGTAGGGATAGGGATTGTAGGGATTTTATAAAACCACCGATCCATTTTAAAGCTATCTTTACCGTTATTCCTAAAATATTCAAACTATTTAACCGTCGTTTACGTTTATTACGTTACATTATTGTTATCAGAAACTTAATCAGAGGAACACGCGATAAAAATAAAGATATTTAAATCTCAGGTAAATGTAAATTTTTTCACGGCCTCCCAGGGTTGCTACACTTATAAAAAAAATAGAAAACTTTGATCAATAACAATAATAGGTAGCTACTCTAAGGCTATTTATAAGTCATAAAGTCAAACACCACATCTCAGATCTATAATGTCATCACTGGCAATGGCAACACACACCAGACTTTCGTTTTAATTAAGCCGCTCAGGAATTTTGGCCGAAAAGACGTTGCCGAGATTCTCAAACGCTGCCCATCCGAGTCAGATTCGACGATAGACCTCCTTTTCGGAGTTGGAGCTATATACCTACCAGATTGGACGGTTTCACCTTGCTAGAGCCGTCCACAACTTCAGGAACCAAATTTTAAGCCATTACAGGGACAGGCACCACATAGACATTCGACATGACCTTTGTCTTGTCCATGTTAATTTTGAGGCCCACCCGTTGACTCGATTGAGGCTTTCAAGCATCGTGCTGTGTTCCTAAAAAAAATAGATGACCGGATAGCCAAGTGGTTTGAAAACCTAACCATGAAGCTTGAGGTCCTGGGTTCGATCCCCGGTCGGAGCAGATATTTGTATGAATACCTATTACGAATGTTGTTCTCGGGTCTTGGATATTTAGGGGCTGTTTCACCATCCATTGATTAGTGTTAAGTGACGGTTAAATGTGATGCCGTCTCCGTCTATTCGAACATAACAAATAGAGACAGCTTTTGAACATGAAACTACCGTGAGACTCACTCATATTAAATATAATGACCCGGATAACTCACGTCTTAAATCGAGTTTAGCTCGACATGTTTCGGGCTAATCCGTAATCCGACTCGCGCGAGCAGAGCGGCGGCGCGCAGTGCGCGTGTTGCAGCAGCCGCTGAGTCGCGTTGCTCCGAAGACGAAGGGCTACGGATTAGCCCGAAACATGTCGAGCTAAACTCGATTTAAGACGTGAGTTATCCGGGTCATTATATTTAATATAAATAGAGACAGCATCACATTTAACCGTCCCTTAACACTAATCAATGGATGGTGAAACAGCCCCTTAATCTATCTAATACCTTTAAACGAGCAATTCTTGTATTGTATATCAGAATCTCGAAAACCGCTCCAACGGTGCGATTTCGATGAAATTGTGTTTTCGGGAATGACAAATCGATCTAGCTTAGTCTTATCTCTGGGAAAACGCTTATTATCGACTTTTAGCCCGAGCAAAGCTCGGTCGCCCAGGTACTATTTATTTAAGTATGTACTTGTCTATAAAGGAATGTTTATCAGTTGCCTAGTACCCATAGATACATATATACAAGCTTTGCTTAGTTTGAGACTAGGTCAATGGTGTCAATTGTCCCATGATATTTTTTTTATTTTTAGACTTTAATTTCATTACTGCTAGCCCTACCCCGACCTACACCACGCATCATATTTATTACTTTAGGAAGATCATTCGGCGCGGGCGCAGCGGAGCGCGGCGCAGGATTTCCTACGTCGTTACTATGCATGAGATGCACTTTCGTCTGCATCATTGTCGAGATGGACATGCGTGACCGCGTCCTTTCTTGTATTCTGGACACGTAATGTGTGTCTGTCTGGTTTAACTAGGACTGGCGAAGGTTCCTTGTCACAACTGGCGGGACCTTGGACTCATATTATGAGATAGGGATAGCCCTATTTTGATGATAGCAATAGTGACGTAAATATAACCTAACCTAGGCTAGGTTAGGTTAGATACTAAGAAAATTTTTGATATCTCAAATTCGACTGAACTGATTTTAATGAAAAATTTCTAAGAACCGCCGCAAGAAAACTCGCTCTCACATAAAGAAATCCCATCAAAATCGGTTCGTCCGGTAAGTCATTTACTTAACAATAAGATTGTAAAAAATAAACACGTCAACACAGTAGCTACTTAGCTCTCAAGAATTTCAATAAAACAAAAACATATAATAAATAAATCCAATTGAACGGTTCCCACGCACGTCGCTCAAACAAACGTATTGTTTATACAAATATAATACTCAAAACGTAATGCTCTATTACAAGGCATACGCTAACTGCCGCTAAATTAGTTTCTCAGGGCTTTTTGTACATTTCTTTCGAAGTTTATTTGCGTTTCTTATAGATTTTGAACGCTATAAAACAATTAAATTTTCTTTGAACTTTGTAAGCCATGCGTGGCGTACGTAGTAAACTGAGTAGGGCCGAGGAATTAACTAATAGAGTGGTAATTTATCATTTGTTTATTTATATACTTATTTTAGAATTATATAGAACTACCGCGAGGCATAGACAATTATTGTTTTTTAGAGATTGTTCCTTATCATTTGTTCATTTATATATTTATTTTCGAATTATATAGAACTACCGTGAGGCATAGACAATTATTGGTTTTTGGAGATTGTTCCTTATCCGAATTTGAATCGTGATAGTGGGTGGTGTGTCCTAGAGTCGAAAAACCTATTGTTACGTTCGTGGGGTGGGTTCGTGATTGAAAAGCACTTTTAACACCGATGAATAAGAGTAGGATTTATTTTCACACTGTTACTTAACTTTACAAAACACTTAAAAACAGTTCACAGTAATTTCGCACTCTAAAACTCACTTACAAGTCGCTTTGATTCTCTTCGATGTTTATCTCTCGGTATCGCATTCGAAACTGTCTTCGCCGCAACCTCGCCCGGCTTATATACTCCCGGTGAATCGGTCCACAAAGTTCGAGAACAGTCCAGCTAGGACGTCATACCTACATCTCGAATGTTCCGGAAACGAGTAGAGTGTCTGTCTCTTTCATGTGCTATCTCTCTCACACAGTTACTAGAATATTCCGGAAACAGGATCATCACTCTGTTTCTCTCACACATATAGGCTATCCTTGTCACACCTTCTCGAATGTTCTCAGTATAACTGTCTCTTTCTAATCGTGCTATCTCTTTCACTCCTATGGAAAATTTCGCCATATACTGAAATGTACTTCAGAGGCCCATAAGGGGTCCTGAAAACGCCTGAAAACGGGTTTTCAGGTTATGGCGTAATCGGATAGAGGGTGGCCTGAAACGGACTGAAAACATGTTTCAGGCGCCTGAAAACAACGGCAACTTGGGTGAAATTTTGATAAATTAATATGTGATAGAGCATCCTCTGAAACGGCCTGAAACCGTATTCCAGCCTACTGAAAACGTCTCCAATGGGCGAAAAACACGATCAAAGTTTACCACCTAACCCACCGCCGTAACACTGCCCCCTCCTAAGACATGCTCGTCCCGAGCATCATTAGATCCATGGTATTTGGCCAACCGATCAACATGAACAATCTTACAGGGGCTACGCGCGTTACGCTGTATCCGGTATGTGACGTCGTTGATCCTAGTGACTACCCTGAACGGTACTGCCCAACTCGGTGATAATTTCGGAGACTTCCCTTTACGTCTTACTGGGTTACAAAGCCAGACGAGCAAGCCCTCTTCAAACTCTACGTGATCCATTTTCCTGTCGCATCGAGTTTTTGTTTTAGATTTCTTCCAACTCAGAACGGGCTTGATATCGCTACGGTGATGTACTTCTTTAATCGCTTTACCGCACCATTTCGGACTAATGGTGTCTGTTCTTAGCAGCTTCACATAAGCGTGTTCTTTTCTCTCGTTCCTCATGTCAGAATTACATGGCCTTCTGGATAAAACATCTGCGTTTTCCTGCCGCTGTCTTGCCGCGGCGCTCGTTACTACATCCGCTGCTCTAGATTCTTTGCGCCAACTTTCCATATTACTCCGAGCATCTCTCTTAGGGCACGCAAATCTCATATGCCCTCTCTCTCCACATGCATAACACATAAGTCCCCGTCGGAGTTTCACTTTATCTGTCTCCACTTGGATCTCTGCTGATCTCGATCCATTGCGCCCAGCTTCAACACTCCGAGGCTCTCGCTTAGGACACCACAACCTCCTGTGCCCTATTTCCCCACACGCATAACACGTAGGCCCGCTTCGAAGTTTCACTTTATCCGTCGCCGTTGGAATGCGGTAAGAACTAGCATCGCTGCGTACGGCCTCTACTTCCAATGCGTGCGCTAGAGCATCCTTTAAGGTCCTGTGATGACCCAGTCGTACAGCAGCCCTCACTTCAAAGTCTCGAATCCCATCTATGAATGATTGCACTAGCATAATCTCTACTACAGATGGTAATGACAAGTAAGCCTTTCTGACCAGCCTCTCAATTTCCAGGCTCCATTGCTGCAGGCTCTCGCCATCTAGCTGTACCCTGTCTTTCAACTGAGCTCTATAAACGGGTTCCAGATGGGAGTCACCATAACGCGACTCTAGGAAATCCATAAGTCGCTCCAAAGTCACCTCAGTTCCCGCCATCGCCATGATGTCTAATACAATCAAGGCTTTACCACACAGTCCCAACACGAGGGCAGCTAGAGCTTGTTTGTCAGTCCAGCCGTTCGTTTCAGCAACCATCTCGAATTGGAGCTTGTATGCGGCCCATGAAGAGGTCCCATCAAAAGGTGGTAACTTTAACTTTTCCCCCCCTGTGGCTAGTGTGGCCGAAAAACTGGTGGTGCCATTGGCCACTTTATTTTCCAACTTCTGGAGGCGATCCTCGAGGCCCTCAACCTTTCCGTTAAGCCCGTTGAGGCGCTTTTCGTAATTATTGACTTTAATGTCAACTGCCACAATTTTATCCTGGGCCTCAGCCATCTCCTTCTCTTGTTCTCGCGGAGTAAGCGGCATTATCAATCCCACTTCTGACACCAAATGTTACGTTCGTGGGGTGGGTTCGTGATTGAAAAGCACTTTTAACACCGATGAATAAGAGTAGGATTTATTTTCACACTGTTACTTAACTTTACAAAACACTTAAAAACAGTTCACAGTAATTTCGCACTCTAAAACTCACTTACAAGTCGCTTTGATTCTCTTCGATGTTTATCTCTCGGTATCGCATTCGAAACTGTCTTCGCCGCAACCTCGCCCGGCTTATATACTCCCGGTGAATCGGTCCACAAAGTTCGAGAACAGTCCAGCTAGGACGTCATACCTACATCTCGAATGTTCCGGAAACGAGTAGAGTGTCTGTCTCTTTCATGTGCTATCTCTCTCACACAGTTACTAGAATATTCCGGAAACAGGATCATCACTCTGTTTCTCTCACACATATAGGCTATCCTTGTCACACCTTCTCGAATGTTCTCAGTATAACTGTCTCTTTCTAATCGTGCTATCTCTTTCACTCCTATGGAAAATTTCGCCATATACTGAAATGTACTTCAGAGGCCCAAAAGGGGTCCTGAAAACGCCTGAAAACGGGTTTTCAGGTTATGGCGTAATCGGATAGAGGGTGGCCTGAAACGGACTGAAAACATGTTTCAGGCGCCTGAAAACAACGGCAACTTGGGTGAAATTTTGATAAACGTATATGTGATAGAGCATCCTCTGAAACGGCCTGAAACCGTATTCCAGCCTACTGAAAACGTCTCCAATGGGCGAAAAACACGATCAAAGTTTACCACCTAACCCACCGCCGTAACACTATGAAAAACGATCTTGCGTTTTGCGCGAGTGTGTGGTGTGGACGAGGCTTTAAAAAGTGGTGGCTTTAGTCAGTGAGGTATGCAACTCTACTTGTGACTAATAATTGTGATGAAGACGAGGGTAGTTATACGCCGCCGCTGACCACGCTGAGTAGCCAACTGTAAGTTCCCGTTCAAACTAACCTTTACAAAAAACACCGATTGGTTTGAAACAAATAATACATGAGTGACATGTGTATTTTAAATAATGATGTAAACGGGTTTTGGAGCCTCTGTAATACGCCGATTGCTCTCGAACGCTCCTAGAACGGCGTTTCATTCAACTGTTTATCTATCGAAACTCTTATTTAAAACCAAAAACTGCTGCGCTGCTGCTGCTGAAACATCGGAAATTAATACAATATCTATTGCAACATTATGCTGAACTTCCCTAACTTTGTCTCAGAGTACGAACAGATTTCGAAAGATTTTTTTTGGGAAGAAAATTAACTTTATAATAAAAAAACCAGTTTATTGAAGACAGAGTCCATATAAGCGTTAGTACATTGACATTATGCTGGTTCTGATTAATTTTAAAGCAAATACCGGGTGGTTTAATAAGGCCCTACTTTGAAGTCGGCTTTTTTTTCGTTAAAATATAAAAGACATTTACGCTCTATTGTTTCACTCTTCTATGCCGAGTGGTCATCGTTCAAGAACATACATGCATTGCTCTGAAACATTCTTGTGTTCGTGAGAATAGAATACGAACACATTCCTGCTGCGCAAATATGAAGTGTACGGCGAATTCAATAATGAGGCTAACACAGCGGCAGTCGCTTTATCCCTTCCTGTACTGACCTATACTTCGTTTTTTAGCATTAAAAAGAAGGTTAGCGATCTTAAAGTCACAGCAAATATGTAACAATTACCAAGGACATATTATCATTTACATGCTTTTGGTATTATAACTAATAGTTACTGTTTTTTTTAAACCGTTTAAATAAAAAGTCTCGTCAAGGTTGTTTACTTACCCAAGTATAAGGTTATGCTACATTTAAAGGAGCTTAAATAACTCTGCCCTCGTAACGAAAACGATTTTGAGAAAACCAACCACCAACGGTGCTGGCTGAAAATCAGCGCTGGGGTGTTTATTATTATTAACACTTCAGCATTATGCTGAGCCAGTGTCCTATTCACAACCGCAATGACACATACTTTCCTACGTGTTGTCTATTTGTACTTAATACTATTGTTGTGTCTTGTGTTGTGAATAAATGTATTTTTCTTTCTTTTAAAACTGCGTTTTGATTCAGGATCGACAAGTTTTCATGAAAGAGTTGCATTTTTGCTTACTGGATTTCAGGCTTTCTAATAGATTTACATACATGTTTTTTGTAACTATATTTCTTAAAACTAAGTTAAAACGTAGTTATAGCCATTACTGCGTTCTTTGTTACGATTACGAGGGCCGATCTGGTGTTTGGTAGTTATCGTTTATAATAAGATCGTCTGTGGCCTATATTATATACAAGGTGTCTCATAATACATCCGAAATATTTCAGCAGGTGGCTGGGTTCCATCGTCATATTAATTTTGTATTTTTTTACAAAACCGTTGAATTAAACCTGTTGAATGTTCCCATAAAGTTTAACGGAAATCAAAAACCACACCTTATATAATTCAAATTCAAATTCAAATTCTTTATTTTGGACAAACAGAGTATCCATAGTGTTAGTAATTAAGCAAAAACAAAACAAGAGAAGAGATAATACATTTTAAACTTATTCTAGTGTTAGTATATTTAAGGACATATGTATTTATTATTATTATTATACTAGGTACAGTCAAGGGCAAAGATATCGACACGGCCAAAGTTACAAAAATATGTATACACGACTTTATGCACTTAACATTAAGGCCGTGTATACATATTTTTGCAACTTTGCCCGTGCCCATATCTTTGCCCTTGACTGTACCTATGTTACAAACTGCGCCACACTCTTTATCTACTCAGTCCAATATTTTAAGATCGGACAATCAAATCTGGCAGCAATTTCCTTCAGAATGCTGCCAGAATGATGTATAATATAATTAATATTTTATTACTTCTAATCCAATTGCGGAAACTAATTTGACTCACAAAACCCAGGAAACGGTAACTATCAAAACAATTAATTCGTACCGGTAGTTAATTTCAATCCATTTCGCCAAACATTATGCGGAACAATTCCTAAAAATGTTTTAATGTTTTTAAAATCAGGACGTCTCGATTCCCAGAGCATGACGTCCTGTCCGTCCTCATATCGTATGCACCCTACTGTGCGTACACGCATCGATTGAGATGCTTTTTGATATTTACGGGAGATTTGAGAAGTTTACTAACGAGCTGTTGCCCGCGGCTTCGCTCGCGTAAACCAATAAATACATTTGGGAATCGAATGAAAATTTCTTGATTTGACTAAATTATCATAAGAATTTCTAGAACTCAAGTAGTGGCTTTCATTTATATTGTATGAAGAGCCGTGCTGCTAATCGGAGCTACTACAAAATTCGAAAATATAAGTTCGTATCGTAGCTTCCCTCTTACTCTCGTATTAAATAATATTGCGTCAACGAGACGGCGATACAAAGTTTGAGTTTTGCACTTCATAGTGTAAGAGGTATTCATGTAATAGTAGGGGAGCCCACGATGCTAAATCGGGATTTACTCGAGCGTCATAGAGACCTATTGGGTTGCGAAGCTTAGATCATAAGAAGAAAAAAATGTCATATAATATATACCTTTTCATCGGTGGGGGGAATTGTTATAGTTATAGAATTTCAGATGATGAATTTTTTTTTACTAATCTGATCCTTTATCCTTGACGGGCGGCCATGTATATGGGGCTCATAGTTGGTGGAAGGACTTAACCGGGTACAAGGTATCCCCCTGTATATTAATCTGTCGCGCTTTAGTAAATCCCGAAATCCCCTCTTGGGCTCCCCTACTATAATATATAATAATAAACTTCATAATCATCGTTAAAAGTCAAATTGTAAAATTCATAAACTTAACGAGTGACATTGGCGTGACACATAAGAGAAGCATCAATAATGCACTTTTACCTATAATCTTTCTATCTTGTATTACATTACCTTTTAACTTCCTTTGACCTCTATGTTCCTTTACCTATAGTTAACAGAAATAAAAAATAACACGGTTTATAAAACTTTGTCATAGTCGCTATCAAATGCAAAATATACCTTTATATCTTAACCCATCCTTCCATAGTTTATAATCAAAATATATAATATAATACATTTATCTTTATGTAAACTGATTTAAATATTTTTAATGCGTACTAGCATTCATACCCTTGTCCCCGCCCATCATTCCAGTAAAAAAAGGGAAAAAACGCGTTCCGTGGGAAGGTGCCACGGAACCCGCACGCGATGCAATCTGAGCGTCACGCGCCCTGCGCAGACGCAACGGACTCGTCCTGCGGCTTAACAAGATCAAAATCACTAAAAAGAATAAGTCGACACGTCGGAAATATTTGTAGTTCTTCTTCAAACTTTTACTCTTCTCGGTGGAGTTTACGGCTTCTTTAAGACCATTCTAGAAGGAAAGAGGGTAAGAGAGGAAGAGGTCAATCTAGGCGCAGCTACATCTATCAAATAAGGGAGAAAGTCGGCGTCGCGTGTCGTATCAAGATCAAGAGTTCAAGAAAATGACTCATAGGAGGGATGGGTGGAAAATAAATTTATATTACACTTTATTATGTTTCACTAGGGAATATGGAGGGTAAGCAGTATTAAGCATGAATTGGCGCCTGCGCTACTATCAGTATGAAAAAAATAAATAAAAAATGTTTATTCTAACACCAGGATAATTACAATCAATTATTTATTAAATACAGTGGATCCCAAACAAAGCTGAGCCTGTATTTTGGGACCCGGAGTTGACATATTAACAATGAAGATAGCTGCGTTTTAATGCACAATAAACAAAACCTACACAATATAAAAACAAAATAAAAGATCTAAAATTGGTAAAATAGTATTAATATTAAAATTAAAATTAGAATTGAAAAGTAAAGTATGCAAGGTAAAGTATACAAAATGAATACATAATATCGGTTTATCAATGACACGTAGTTCAACCCACTATGACATTGTTGTTTATTTTCTTATGTACAATAGAGAGTATACATACCTACAGTTATAAGGTACCCCTAAGTGAACGATAGTGCATGTTGCGCACACGTCGCCTAGAGACGAGTAATCGGTGGTATACCCGCGTGTCCTGACGCCTGCGGTTCCGAACCGTTGGCTCCAACGGTCGGGTGTCCGATTCTCAATGCAGGAAGTCTTCGACAATGCGGTGTTATGTGGTTGACAACCGGATAGCCTGCATGGGTAGCGAACCTTTATTGGTGAATGTATCATTTTTAAGCTTTTTTTAAGAAAAAAAATCCGGCTGTGACTTGGCGACAAATATTGACTATGGTAGAGTCATTTTGTTTAAGACCCTGTGTGGCTGTATGTGCCTTCGCAATTTTCACTTCTAAACGTATAATTCCGATCCGAGTAGACTGTAGTACAAGATACTCACTCATGAGCCTTGTGGGTATAGCATGTATGATGAATAAGAATGTTTGCAAGTAGGTTTGTTGTTTCAAATTCAAATTCTAATCATTTATTCAGTAAATAGGCCGCAATGGGCACTTTTACAAGTCATTTTTTTAAACTACCAGCGCTTTCGGAAAGACCATCATTGCCAAGAAGAATGTGCCGCAAGAAAGTTGGCAGAAACCATTTTTTCAAAATAAAATTAAAGAAAAAATTACAAAAAGAAAAGTAATAATACAGGGATGTATGGGGTCCCTTAGTTACAAAACTAACTATATCTACGTTCAGTGGAAGTGTAGAATGCCTACACCGTCATAAATAAAAAAATAAAAAACTTAAATATACATTTCAGGTCAAGTAACCATTAAGCTTTTGGATTCCGAAGGCAAGCTCACGTCTGCCGCCCCCAAAGTTAGCTCACATACATACTCGTATGTATTAGGGTTTTTTTTAATCGATTGGATGGCAAACGAGCAAGTGGGTCTCCTGATGGTAAGAGATCACCACCGCCCATAAACATCTGTAACACGAGGTCTAAGATGGGATACCTCAAGTGCCAGTAATTTCACCGGCTGTCTTACTATCCACGCCGAAACAAAACAGTGCAAGCACTGCTGCTTCACGGCAGGATTAGCGAGCAAGATGGTGGTAGCAATCCGGGCGGACCTTGCACAAGGTCCTACCACCTGCACCTGCACCTGGTTTAGTTGAAGTATACTGCCAATCGATTTACACGAGCGGTCTGTGGGTGACTGCATATGCAGCGTGACTATAACACGCTGCGTGTTCAGTACAATATTTTCAAGAGGTTGATGATGATACATTACGTATATTATATACTTATTTGACTGTATCTGTGTAACCGTGTACGTGTTAACTGTGTAACTGTTGTCTATAACTCACAAGAACTACAAGCTTTACTTAGTTTTGGTTCAAGTGAATAATTGTATTTTTCCTTTTTTTAATTCTCCCACGATATTTATTATTAAATGTAGAAAATGAGGATTTCGTTTGTAAATAAGACCATGTTCAAATCTACAATTGTTTTAATTTAGACAAACCAGATTACAATAAATTATTTATAAATAAACTTAAAATAGTGGTAATAAGGTACATTTAATATTAAATCCACAATCTAAAAAAACTCGAATCTTAATTCAAGAGTCAAATAAAACCAATTGCATGGTAAAAATAAATAAGGCCTTAAAAGTTACTGGTTAGTCTTATATAAAACTTCAGACTCGCGTGATTTTAAGGTACAAATATTTAGAGTTTTCAAATTAGTAAACTGTAGAATATTCTGTAATTAATTCAGTTTCGTTCCCAAAAAATCGTCAAAAAATGTATTTTTTGTAAAATTTCTAAGTCACGAACAAAAATGATTGGTAACATTTCATATACCCGTTAGTGCTCGTAAAAAGTGTACAATATGTCTTTTATTTGTACCTATGACATACGAAATTTATGTAAGGCGCGTCTTAATTTTATGATAGTCATTTTAAGACCATTCTTGTGATACACGAGCACGGTTAAACTACGGCCTGTAATTCTGCCCTCCTTATGCAAATGCAGTATTTGAAAAATGGCGGTTTACAGTAAAATTAAATAAACATAGTATTTTTGTGCAAGTACCTACTGCGTTTCTCATTAGAAAAAACATGTTTAGTTTTAAATGATGAAAAAATATATATAAATAAATTATAGCCCCTCGAGATGTCGTTTTTGCATTCAAGTAAAAATTCCAAAAATTATGATTATTGCAAATAATTTGATTAGCCGGGTAAAATTGTCATGATGAATGAAAATAATTTAAGAATGTGACGTATTAAGGGTTTGAATTAT
Organism: Choristoneura fumiferana; assembly: GCF_025370935.1. Lineage (NCBI taxonomy): Eukaryota > Metazoa > Arthropoda > Insecta > Lepidoptera > Tortricidae > Choristoneura > Choristoneura fumiferana. The sequence continues at coordinate 5,041,772 of NC_133486.1, forward strand.
CAGGTCGTTCATTCCAGATCGAGAAATAAGGGGCTGAACACTAACCACACACAGAGAGGAAAAATAGATGCATTAAATGTAAAAAAATACATAAATAAGTACAATTTATTTTGGAATAAGTTACATAGAGATTTCAGTAACACATAAGAAAAAAAAAATCCAAATTTAAATAAATATTCCAAATGTCTTACTTGCCATTCTTTAAAGATTTTTGCTTTTTTAAAACAAAAATTAACGTACAAAGAAAGGCCTACGTTTTTACAATACTTAAAATTATATCATAAATTAATATTTTTTACAAGTATGAAAATTGAACCCTAACGTTTCACAGTAAACTGTGTTAAATCAGTAATATCACTGTCTATCAGAAATAAAAACATCTACCAGGACTTTGGAACGTAGCTGTTTGATTTTATCTAAGCCATACTAAATTATCATATTTTTAGGGATAATGATTGCGCTTAAGGATGTTTCATGGCAAGTTGATGCAGTGGATTATTTCTGTGTCTGGAGCTCGATTAAAAGGACGCAGTGTATTCAATATTTTATAAACTTTAATTCAGTTTTAAAATGTTGTTTTCTGACTTGCCAGAAAATTAAAGAATAATAATTTACTATTCCGTAAATGACACCAAATTTGGTACTTTGAGTGCAACGTCATAAAAATATGATAATTTAATTGGCATTAGATGTAAATTATATTTAGCGTGTAAAGCTATAACAAGAATTCTTTTAAGTTGGCTTTAGCTTTTAAACTTTTAATTTAATTATTATATCTACCTAAGTTATATTAAAGCTGCAGGGCTTTATTAAGGCACGTTTGCTTTTAAAAAGTACTTCATTTAGTTCACAAAATTGTATTTCGGTGTCAAATGCTTATTAAGGCAATTTGTGTATCTTTTTTTCTCTGCATGCACTTTTTATTTTTTGTCGTACTCTAAACGACATTTTTGGACTAACATGGAAGTACTTTTTAAAACCACATGTAATCTAATAATAAGCCATGCAGATACTAAATAAGTCTCACTATTTATACTTAAATCGCCACAAATTATATGTATTAGGGGTAGGTGTATATATTGTAAAACATATAACCATACGAGTAGATTAAAAAAACAACGAATGCAAATTGAATTTGTATAGCATGCTACCTACTGTTGATTTTTTCTAAACGATGCCGTTGCAAAATAACCCCAATAATAATATCTTCATAACTGTATACATTTGTGGCTTTAAAATATACTTAAAATAAATTTTATATCAATCGGTGATCATATTCGTCCTTAACCAAACAAAAATTTTACCTATTCGAAACTGAAGAGATCACACGATCTATGAAGATAAGGTGCCGCGTGCGCATTTACGCAATACGCATACCGCAGTGTCATTGGATGCAGTAAGAAAAACGAATTAAAAATAATGGCCGACCTTTTACCGTACTACCACAAAAGTTACTACAGTGCTATGTTACGTCAAAGTCCATCAACATGAAAATAAAGATTGAAAGAGTAGGGTGACCATATTCTCCATTCATTCCAGTTTTTTTTTTGGTTGCTGTACAAAACAAACTAAGGCATATATACCTTTAGTCCTATCTATTGTGATCATTTGATAAAGTACGTTTGATGCTCATTCTTTGCTCCTCGACTCCGAAATGGAAACCATCGGGAAAACTCGAATCTCAATCGAAATACGACCGCACCCGAAATGTCAACCAATTATTGTATTAAATGAGTGACATTGTCATATTCATTATTATGGTACTTTATTATTTAGTGTCAAATGTCATAAGTATCGAAAAATGTACGGCTGTACGATCGTACTGAAACTAATTGAGAAAACATGGATAAATGGGTGAAGACCAAAAAGTTGCACACCTTATTGCAGGTAGTTAAAATTACAATATTTTTTTCCAACGAGACAGAAAATTATCCACAACAACGTAAAATTAATTTTCTGTCACAATGGAAAAGTTAGTAGTAATTCTAACTACTTGCGTTAAGGTGTGCAACTTTTTGGTCTTCACTCAAATACGAAATTTTTCGATGAAATACGATGGCAATTTAGCAGTTGCCACTCGAATGTGTACTCTGCGACTTTTGCTAACACCATTAGCGTTGAGCCGACCATTTGGTTATAGAGGTTAAGGTTGGTTTTTGGAGTCTTTTTGTATTTTTTGTTTCATCTCTAAATTTTGTTACTTTTACGGACATCCCGTAAAATCCATATTGAAAATACAAACGGAAACATAGATGCACAGAAAAACCAGAAAGAGACCAGCGCTGGGAATCGAATCCAGGTCCTCAGCATTCCGTGCTGCGTGCTATACCGCTACACCACCACTGGACAGGACTACAGACACAAATTTCTCCGATGCACCACTTTGTCAGCTTGTTTGTTTCTTATTTAGTCACTTAAGCAGCGACACTAGCGACATCTATGCTTCAGCCCTCATCGAGCTGCTTGTGGTGGTGTAGCTGTGTGGAATGCTGAGGACCTGGGTTCGATTCTCAGTGCTGGTCTCTTTTTCTGGTTTTTCTGTGCATCTATGTTTTAGTTTGTATTTTCGATATGGATATAGAGGTTGTTATCGAATCTGTGGTAATACGGTTTTTGGTCAGCTTAGTATACGACTCAATATTGACATCCTTGAGTGCCACACGATATGATTAATTTCAGAGCTAGTACTTCAAATGACAATAGATTTAAGAACTGCATCCCTTTTACAACATCGAAAAATGAATTTGTTATAAGACATAAAAAAAAAACAAATGTGAGACCATGAAACTGAAACAATGAAATGAAAGAAACTAAATCGCATTCCAGGATGGAAGTTTGTGCTACTAAATTACTGATACCATATTCAAGAAATCATAGCTAGATTTATTATGAAAAGGTCCCACTCTGGTACGCGATTCAGTTTGTTCAACTGTACCTATTATAGTCAACCAAGAAATCCATTATAAATAAAAAAAAAAAAAATATCACTTAAAACTCAATGTCTAAGATCATCTTACCTACTGTTTTTTTTTACGTAGGAGCTCTCGAAAAAAATGATAAAGCATGTAATTGGTTGACTACTGTTGTCTGAAGTTACGTATTTCCGATTATGCCGTTGTATACGGGCGCTTTAGAAAAAAGTGTACCTTTTCTTTAAAAATGAGTCATTTTTGTGACGCCCATACTGAGTGTATGAAAAGAACGTCACAAAACTGTCATTTTTTGGGATTTTTTTTAAACTGTCGTTATCGATTGTGCTTTTCATTTTGAGTAGGAAAAACCATATTAATTTCCAAAATTGAAAAAAAAAGAAAGGGTACACTTTTTTGTAGAAATGCCCATAATACACTCATAGTACTAAAAAGATAGGTAAGTTAATAGTTTTGTAAATAAAATACATTGCAGTCCTAAATAACACCTATCCTACGCTTTAATTTGTGATGTTACGTAGCGGATAAATAAAGGCTAATAAAATAAATAAAGCTAAAATTTTTACACAAAACAGTCTTTTTACAGTTACCGAAAACGACTACAGTTATAAATAAATATCTACAGTTGAGTTTTAACTTAACGAAATGACTATTACATATATTGTAGTCTTTCTCATAGCCAATGAAGTTACACTAAATATACAACACAATAGTGCGTTACTATTAATCCGTCTATTATTGTTTAAGTAGATAGTGTATTTATAAGAAGTTTGCTTGGAATACAAGAAAAGAGAAAGAAATTGGCCTGTTTAACACATGTATTAAGAACTATATAAAATAATGGGATTCAGCGTATTAAAAGAAAGAAAGATGAAAAAGACTGAATAGATATAGAGACATATTCTGACAATCATCCAAGTAATGCTAATTTATAGATTACTTGAAATAAGGACATAAAAGTGCATTTAAAGAATAAATCGGCTTTGATGATGGTGACGATAATTACAAATCGTTACTTGTCAGTTTCTTAAAAGTATGTGGACATTAGGGATTGAAGAAAGAGGTCACGCACATGTATTTGAAGCAAAACTTCTTATAAAGAAACCTACACATCAGTTCCTTAAACTTCAGTCATTTTAAAAACTTGGATCCGACAGTAGTAAGATAAGTTCAAACTCGAATATCACATCACTTGAGAGCTAAAGAGCGCACATTTTGGAATTAAGCGATTGCGCTATCCGATAATCATGTCCTGTTGTGCCTAGACACAGATACTATAAGGTTTCTATCTATTCTAATATAATTTTAAAACTAAAATGTGAAGTGTGGCACTTTTGAAGCGTTTGACAGCTCTACCTCAAATCTTCATACTAATCGAAACTTATTTTCCTTCTTACTCCTTTGTCACTGGACGCCGAATCATTCCTCCTCTTTCTAACAACAGGCGGATCCTTAGCAGTCTTTTCATTCGGGGTAACTTCATTCTCCATTTTCATTTGAAAGCTATCTTTTTCATCACAGATATCAGTGTTCTTCTCCCACCCTACCCAGTTCTCTCCTTCACGTTTGAACCATTCGATGGGTCCGTCTAAAGGTGTTTCGGTATCAAAGTCGAAGTTCCATTTTTTGGACATTTCTGCTTTGTCCCTAGAAAAAAAAGTTAAGTATTACCCTCAACACATCTTAATACAGTGACATGAGTTGCGCGCCGAGTTGATAAATTTAGACTAAGATAATGACAATGACATAGTAGGTAACTGAAAATGATCAATAAAATAAATATTTAAGTCAATCTGGCCACTGGAAGTGAGCCCAATTTAACTTGCAAGATCTGACGCGTATAAACATACATACATAGGTACATTGCAAGTTCAATAAAAGCTCATAATACCGATTATAACTACCTTGCTATGGACTCCTGCAGAACATTGGTACAGTTGTCTATGCGAGCTTCTTCAGACAGATCGGCGTCGGCGAAGAGACGCCTACGCACCGGGTTGTTAGGGGAGATGCGCCGCATCGCTCTTTGGTCTCTAGTTGTCTGTGGAAGAAGAAACAACATTTTATTATTAAGAAATATGCCTTTATTCGCGACTTCATACGCCTAAACTATTAAATCAAGCAGCAGTTTAACTGAAATTCCGGGATTCTACTAAATCCTCATGGAAAATGTGGACATTTACATTATGTTCTTCATTTTGGCCTTATTTTATGACAGTTATAGACAGAGACGCGCCTAATCCTATAAGAACTTGGACCCACAGGCCTCAAATTGACCGGAATTGTTGATCGGCCAGCAGGCAAATAGCACGACAAGTTTGTGTAGTAAGGTGCCTCTAAAATTACTGGCCGGCGCCACATCAGACTTTAAAAAAATTGCCCACCTAGAAAATCATGCGTGGCTAACTATGAGTCATGAGGTACGGAATCCTATTACTGGTGATGGTAAATCGTAAAGGTAAATAGGTAATGGTTCGTCGACTGTTCAGATAATCCCCAAGGTATCAAGAAATTGGAGATGTCACTCAAACCACTCCACTAGGTATACTTAGAGCCCGATGAATGCTCCGATCGGATGTTTATCAAACAAGCCACTTATAAACGAGGCCGCGATGGACGGCCATTTGTAAACAAGCGATGTTGACGAAATAATTGAGTATGCACTGGAAATGTGTGTGCCCATCACATTTGACACAATATGATACCGAATAATTGTAATGTCATTGAAAATCAAAATTACACCAAATTAAGAATCAATAGCTCAACAGGAAGAGGGTAAAATTAAAATAAGTATTGGTTAAAAAAAAAACACTTTTTTGTTGACTGTGCATAGAAGCCATATGGAACCCAATAGGTTGGCTAAAATAGCCACAGGCTGGATACCACAAAGCGGACTTCGGCGGCATGGCAGGCCCAGGCGACAATGGCGGGATGATCTGGCCGCCTTTCTTCGCAGCTGGTCAGAGATCGCCCAAAACCGGGTCGAGTCGAGGACATGGGGGGAGGCCTTTGCCCAGCAGTGGGACACCTCTACAGGCTTCTAAATAATAATAATATATAGGTCCGGGGTCCTTTCAATTCACCTCGACCCCTGAAAGTGCGTCAAAATTAACTTGCAAGATTTGACCCAACAAAAAACACCAAAAAACAAAGATAAATAAAAGCTTGCTTGTTGCTCTAGGTACTTGACCACACAAGACAAAACAAGCATGCTAAAAAAATAGAAAGTAGATATTTCAGATGGATTCTAAATCCTCTGCCTTTATTTGTTGTGGTCATCAAGTTCATTTTTGTTAGGTAAGCTAATTTTTTTGACAGAGAACAGTGGCAATATCGGAGCGAGTCTTTTGATTAACAATAGGACACAACTAAATATAATAATAATAATAACCTTTTGAACCATATTCGTTTATTTTACTACCTACGAGAACGAAACTGCGGACAAAATCTGAGAATCTATAATATACTTTCTTCTAACTAGGTTAACAAGAAGAGATTAAGGGATCTTAATATATATTAGGGATAAGTACCTACACCTTCTTTCTGCGTACCTGTGTTTTTATTTTAAAATTTTCATGTGCAATAAAGAGTTTACATACATACATATTATTATGCAAGTAAAATAGAAGTATTAACCGTACATGTATTTCGAAATGCAGTCCACGTGTTAGCGCCTCGGGTTAGCAGCAGTTAGCAGGCTTACCGCTAGGCTGCGCAAGCGCTGGTGTTAATAACGACGCGAATTGACGCGCGTGAGACTCCGTTTGTTAAACACATCCGTATTTGTAGCCGTTCTTGCGACTGCTAGACTACTACGAAATTCGAAAATATCGTTCCTCTCACTCTCATATTAAATAATATTAGCATCAGCGGGACGGCAAGATACGAAATTCGAATTTTTCACTTCCTAGTAGGGCCAGGTGTGGCGGATTGTTTTTATCACTATAAAAAAATATACTAAACTTGTTAAGAGAAGTCTCTTCGTTCCATTCTCCATACAAACGTAGTCCCGGTCTCATTTGAAAACTAGGCAACAGAAATAGATGAAATTTTGTAAGTATGGACTAGACGTAATTATCCTATGACTGTGGTTTTTCAGATTTTCATATAAATGTGTAATATCAGAATTACAGGAGCTCAAAAATCGTCAAAAAAAAGATGTCAACTTTGCACGAGAATTACAGACTAATAAAGCATTTTTACAAAAATCGAAAAAACCACAGGCATAGAAAATAAAATTAATATCTTGATTGTAAAATATCATTGATTTCTGTGCTATACTTTTCGTATAATATGAGAACAACGAAACCCAAAATTCAACCGCCCAAATCTTAAAAAGCCTATAGCTATCTCGATATAAATTACGAACGTTGCGGAAGGCATGGGGGGGACGGCTGCGAGCGCTTATGTCACGAGCGATAAAGACAGCAATATCCCAAACGAATACCTAACGCGGCCGCGCGGCCGGCAGGGAAACTTCTCTTAATGAGGTGTACAATCACCTGTATTGATATCTACCACAGCGAAGCGTGTAAAAATATCTGTTACATCCTACCGGCCATAGAAAGAGTATTTTACGCTAAGAATATACCAGCCAATTAAAAACCATCTAGCACCGAATCCAGCCTAATTTCGCTCGTTCCAGACCAAATTTAGACACTAATTGATTGCACCGAGCTAGTTATATGAGACAATGCAATTGATCTACGTCTATATATAGCGTGCTCCAGTTGACAGATGCGTGAGACTGCGCCCGCGCAGCAACCGCGAAGGATTTAGGTCGCGGATCATGTGTCGATACCGGCGTGTGGGACTGCGAATTTCTTACGAGGAATGAAAACCAAATACTTCGCTGTTCTGCAACTGCAGCAAGGCTGCGTCTGTGTGACACATAATTATGGTTTTCTCTGATAAAATCAAACCGCCTACTGCGCCCACATAAATTATTGACTATGTAAGTCATAAATATGGAGAGTACATGTCTTGAAAGGTTTGTGTCAAGAAGTGTCAAAGGTCGGGTCAGGAGTACTCTAACTAAACCGACGTGCACGTATGAAAAGATTGATGAATGTAGAGGAAGCGAGAGTTGTATGCCAGGATCGTAGCAAGTGGAAGGATATAGTTTCTACCTACCCCTTGGGAAAGAGGCGTGATTTTATGTATGTATGTATGTCTTGAAAAGTTCGAAAAATTTGTCGCGGGAACTATGCAATTTTCCGGGATAAAACTAAGTATGTCCTTGCCCGAGCGAGACTCAAACTATCTTCATACCTAATTTCATTTAAATCGGTACAGTGATTTATTTAAGCGTGAAGAGGTACATACAGATACACATACTTATGACATTTGTAATAATAGTAAGGATTTTTGTGCATTTTGATAAAGAGGCTTTTTATTGGAAGGCACGCTGATTCATGTGGAAACAGCAGGAGGTATGCCTGCTATGCCTAGTGCACAAAAACATATATGTATCGTATAGATGCCGCTGTCTTACACGTGTAGTTCCAGAGTACTGAATTAATTGGCTTTAGATCATAAATTATATTGTACTAGTTTTTTCGCGCGGCTTAGTCCGCGTGGAATTCGGTTTCATGCGCTGTTCCCTCGAGAACTGTGAATTTTTCGGACTAAAAAGTAGCCTATATGTCACTCTCTGGCCCATAAATTATCTCTATGTCAAAAATCACGACAATCCGTCACTCCGTTTCGGCGTGAAAGACGGACAAACATACAAACACACAAACATGCAAATACACTTTCTCATTTATAATATTAGTATGGTATAAAATTCCAAAAAATATTATAAATGAAACAGATACAAAATTCAGATCTATAGTCAAGAAGACATTAATATCTAAGGCGTATTATAAAGTTAATGATTATATCATGGACAGGGGATATTTGGAAATAATTCCGATCCGCATTAGCGATCCCTTCAAATAGCGAACCTACTGTGTTAAAAATAAAGTTGTGTTAAATACTTGTGATGTATACATATCATTTAATAATATTGTAAATCATTTAAAAAAAAATATACCTCGTTGAGTTTCTTGCCGGATTCTTCTCAACAGAGGTTTTTCCGAACCGGTGGTAGATTTTTTTTGACATTCATAAGTTCTTGTTATAGTCTAAATTAAATAAATATATTTTGACTTTGACTTTGATAGTGTAGTGTAGTATGGATTATTTAGTACTAGTTGAAGTTAACTGTAACTAGATTAAGATATCGCATAACCAACTCTATCTCAACGGACCACAAACTTTTGCATTTTCAAATAGCGCTCAACTTTTACGCAATACGAGTATAATACAACTGCATATAAATCACGTCAGTCAGTTTTTCCTCGAATCATCATCAATTATGGTATAAAATTTTATAACGATACAATAATAAAAATCATCGTCAAGCCCCAATTACTTTCCGAAGCTGCAACGCTCGCAGTAACGAGGAATCTTATGTTACATAACGAACAGCGATCTCGTTTTGTAATTCGTTTGTAACACATTTAATTGCTATGGGGTGTGGAAGGTAAAAATCTGTTATTTTAGAACGGAACGCAGTGTCCGTATTCTTGTAAACGTAAGCATTAGATATATACTTATAAAAATAGATAATACCACATGTAGAGTAATTCACAAAATAAGAAATTAAAATACTAGGTCCGACAAACTTGGAATCCGATGAACTTAGAATCCGACTAGCTTGGAATCCGACGAGTTTGGAAACCGGCAAACCTAAAGATACCTTGTATATTCTGGAACCATTGGAACTTTTGAGACAACTGCCACAATACACTTTTAGATTTAAGAAATTTGTAATCTGTTTTTTTTGTTGTTGTTGTTGTTGTTTCGAAATAAATTTTATTCATTCATTCATTCATTCATTCATTCATTCATTCATTCATTATTCATTCATTCATTCATTCATTATTCATTCATTCATTCATTCAACTTAGAAACAGAAGGTTAGCAACCACCTGTGGCAAATTCGCAAACCGCGTGAACCAAAAAAAAAATTGTCAGACCAGCGCGATGAAACAGAGGCCGTATTGTCTGACATGCAAACGCTTGCTATTGCATTCATTATTTTCTTTCTGTCTAACAGTGTAAGACGGTGACAGAAAGAGATGGTGAAAGCGATGGCAAGAGCCCGCGCGTTAGACAATACGTAAGGCCTCTGGTAACAATCAAGAAAGTTAACTTAAAAAATGAAGACACTTAAATGACGACGCCGAACTTTTATTTAAATTTTATCAGAATAGGGCCGCAAACGCACACGCATCTTTATTCATGAAGGGCATTAAAGGGCCCAATCTGCGTGTCCATCTTCACGCGTAACGCCACAGACAACTCATGAACAACACTTGCTCAATTCTAGCCGCAATTTCGACGCCATAAACACTACTACAATGCTGTGTTTAACATATTTAAATAATGGCAATTACCTAAAGCAAATGCTGTTCGTCCGATCCGTTCGCTTGTAGCCCTTCTAGGCCTGTCCAAACCTATACCTATTAATATCTGCCACAGCGGAGCGTGCAAAAATATCTGACACGTCCCACCGGCCCTAGATTTTTTTGCATTGTTGCATTACACTGCGGCGCCTCGATTGACCACTACAACTCGTTGGCTTTCCGGTCTAATGTAATGCCGAAAATACAAACTGAGACATGGATACACAGGTTTTTATGTGCATCCATGTCTCAGTTTGTATTTTCGATATGGTTTCACGGGATACCCGTAAAAGTAACAAATTTGGAGTTGAAATAAAAAATACTCCAAAAAACCAATCATAATCTGATTGCTTAGTAGCGACATCTCTTGTGTGGGTGAGCGGTTAGTTTCGAAAGAATGTGACGTCTATCGACAAAACATAGATGTTGCTAGTGCTGCTGCTTAAGAAGCGTAGTAGAAAAAAGCAACCTGAGATATGTATGCATAGGAAAAATTCGTGTCTAGATTCCTGTCCAGCAGTGGTGTAGGGGTTATAGCACGCAGCACGGATTGCTGAGGACCTGGGTTCGATTCCCAGTGCTGGTCTCTTTCTCTGGTTTTTCTGTGCATCCATGTCTCAATTTGTATTTTCGATATGGTTCCACGGAATACCCGTAAAAGTAACAAATTTAGAGTTAAAATAAAAAATACAAAAAGACACCAAAAAACCAATCATAATATTGTAATGTAATGCAAATTCCACGATTTTTCTTGCAAGTCTAAACCGTGCCTAACAATAGTTATTTGTGCAACAAGAGAGCAAAGTTGTTTTTTGTTGCGAGTGTTGATTTTGAATCCCGAGTAAGCGAAGGATTCTATAATTGAATCACGAGCGTTAGCGAGTGATTCTAGTTTAGAATCCTGAGATCAGCAAGGGATTGAAATACACGAGATGCAAAAAAACTTTGGTCTCGTGTGACACATACAATTTTTCACCTCAGCAGCGAGAACATAATTTAAATGTAACATAAGAATAAAACCACATATACCTACCTGTTTACAAAACAAACACATTTTTTTAAAATAGAATCCGATTATTATCAAATATAATAATTACATTTAAAACCATAAAAAGAGTCCAGTAGCTACAATACAAATTGCATACTCATAACATGCAATCTTAACTTCTTGTAGGTACTAATGTCACACTTATTTTTTAATACTGCAAAAAGCCTCATCTCGGGGTAATTGAAAAGGTTGAACAATTAACCTTTAAATATGATTTTTATTGAGATTTCTATTACATAAACATAAATAGATTTGTTAAAAAATCATTAAATTTAACAAATAATAATTATACTGTAGAGGCAGTATACGGAATTCTTTTATAAAAAAAAAACAAGAGAAGCGGCTTTCGTGCAACGAGGTTTCATACTTTATTAAAAGATCGGGAAAATTTACATTTTGGAAATATTTCGATATATTTTTAATACCAAAAAATTTAAGTTTGTAATCGACAAATTTGATCCTATCTCTTGCTTTTTTCGAGTTGAAGTGAAATGACAGATCAAAGTAAAGTTCAAATATTTGGAATTCAGTGAGTAGACCCAACACTGTACTCAGCATTTAAAAAAAATAATTAAAAAGTTACTTTGTCTCACGGAGTGAGCAAAATGCGATTTTGCTCACTGATTTCTCATAGCAAAACCTGCCTGTTTGAGGTGCTGAGGTGAAAACATATTTGTACAGTCACCAACACCAATGTGACACAAAATATCTGACACGTCCTTCCGGCCTTAGAAATAGTCCTAGGGCCGGTAGGACGTGTCAGATATATTGAACGCTCCGCTGTGGCAGATATTCATGCAGGTAACTGTACACACATACTCGCAAACCTCACCTTGCCTCACCATTTATTGGAGCACACAGAATCAAAAGCAGCTATCGAATACAAACACAAAGGATACAACAAACACAAATATAATAAGGCCAAAGGATATTTTTACAGCTAGGTAAGTAGTAGTGTTTTCAATAATTACAATGGATATTGTAACTTATTATTACTAAAATAAAACGATAAGGTCGCTAAATCGCCTCTACCTTAAGGGTTAAGGGAAACACTCCCGTAAAAAATATTATTATCTCTATCGGCGGCCATTTTGTTGTGCCATTCATCAGCCGTTTAGTACTATAGTATTTTCATTTCAAGGACTAACCGTTGGACGTTGAACTGATTCCAGTATTCCCAACAATGTGGCACCTGCGAGGGATATCTGTCTGTCCGTCACGCTCTGCGGAGGGCTAAACGTCCAACATCCGCTCTGTAATGGACTCTTACTCTCGCGAAGATGAAAGTTATTGGCTTTTTATTTCACTTGACATAGATGCGAGATATACTTTAGGTAGGTTAGGTATTGGAAAAGACTTCATGATTGATGAAGTAGATATTGCAATTTCATAAAATTTCATATACGAGATTGAGTCAGAGACCCATCGATATGTATCAAATCAAATACTTTATTTTGCATAAAAACATGGTGTACATAATAGGCCTTAAATATTATTAGGTTTCACATGCTCTGTTGCTAGGACAACGCGTAAAATACAATTTAATAAAATTAACAAAATAAGTAAAAATATGAATATAAAATTTAAATGTGTATGAATCAAAAACTCTTTTCACTTCTCATGCTCTTAAAGTTCGTGTTTATGCTGGATCTAGGCGACATAAAATGACTTTTTATGCACTATTGCATAAAATAAAATCTTCGTCTAAGACCAAGGTAATCAGGTGTCAACAGCCACAAACAAAGAAATTTCTATATATTTTTAAATACATTTTTAATTTATATAAAACTAAAAATCAATCAAAATAAAACAATAAAACTAAAAATGTATAATTATATAGTAAACTCGAGCATTAAACCCATTTCCCCCTTGACTTGTCTATCCACCCTCGGCGTACCGGCTCGGGTGGCTATATGAAAGTCTTGGGTAAAATGGCTCGTTTTATGCTCTTGTTGTACAATCTACTATTAGTTATACGTACGGAGTTTCAAAAGGCGTCAAAACTTAAGAACTTTTACGCCACTTTGCCGCGTTTTTATGAACATTCCAAGTGTAAACTAACTAACGCATGCAATTATCTGAGAACATCGTCAGATGGAGAAACTTCTAGGGGTGGTGTGAATTGAAGAAATGTATAAATGGAAGCTATTGTTGGTTCTCTTTGCTTCTGAGAAGCCACCAAGCCACAAAAAAACCACAGTATAGTGATAAATATATCAACAATACTGATGGATGTGTATAGTATTATATCGAAACTTATACTGAAATTCATAAGTTACTTAATGGCGTTAAATTAAGTGTTTAGCTCTTTCCCTTTACGGAGGGTATTTAGTAAAATACCCCTTTACTAAATATTCCCTGTGCAAGTGTGTTAGATTATTTTTACAAATACTTTTCATTCAATTAAATGTATTGAAATAAAAACGGAAACGTATTTTTGATTTCATTTTATCGGTGTAATTCAAGTGGATCTTATTTGCTATTAACTAGTATACTTATATAGTATGTGCAAGTGCAGTCATCAAAAAGCACAGCGTGGCACAGCGAGCAGAAAGTTTAAAGTACAATACAATACAATACAAACTATTGAACACGAACACATAGTAAGCAGTACAGAAAACACAGGTATATGGAGATTTACCAAGGTAAGCAATAGGCGGCCTTATCGCTTCAGAGCGATCACTTCCAGGCAACCTTTACAATAGACGGAAAGGAAGGAATACATTTTAGCAAGTATTCAAAAAAACATTTTTTACCGACTTCATTGCTCAAAATGAATACACAACCTTATCAGTATATCGTTTGTACAATCACCAGCATTAATATCTGCCACAGCGGAGCGTGCAAAAATATCTGACACGTCCTTCCGACCCTAGAAATAGAGTCGTATCAGATTCTTATGCACGCTTGTTGTGTCAGATACCTATTCATGCTGGTGACGCACATTATTTTGAGCACGATAACCTTCGATCCACTTTTGCTGGATACAGTATCATTAAGAATTAAGGGAGCAAATGTACTTCGAATTAGGAAACTGACGCCATAGTACGTATCAGTAACCGCTAAGCTATCCGGCCATAACTATCCAGATGACCAAGATCCTGAACAAGCCACAAGCCCAATCGTTCCTAGTACACCACACCGCTTAAGGCACTGCGGAAACGCTCTATATATAAACTGAGGGGGCGCTAGGGCTGTCAACTTTCGTATCAATAAACCGACTAAATAGTCTAGTGTTAACCTAGTTACTAGGTTAACACTAGGTCCTAGTGGTTCGCTCGATCGATCACGCGACCCGCGGGCCGAGATACAAAACAAGGCGCGAGGCGAGGCCCAAGGCGAGAGTAAATCTCGTATAAGTTTGGGAGTGGGGGCACGTGATGTCACGCCAGACGTTAACTGGCATATATCTCCGTGATTTTTTTAACTGCCAAAAGAAAAAATGCGTTTCCTATATTTTTAATAATCTGACGAAATAGTCAGAATTTAATGGAGACTAGCTTATTTTCCGGGATAACCTTTCCAGCCGAAGACCTTCATCATCATCATATACCTAGCTCTCGTCGGTTGAGTTATCCCCATTTTGTACGCCTCTCTGCCAATGCTTTGAGCTCCTGATATGACATTACATTGCCTTTCTCTTTAGCTTGATCGATAAACGCACGTCTCGGTCTTTCCCTGCCTCATCTGCCCTCTATCTTCTCTTCAATTATTGTTTTTATGTAATTATCATGTCGTATCAGGTGCCCCAGCATAATCCTATTCTCATCCGTTTCTCAACAGCAGTCTCTTCTCGCCTACTAAGTAAATCTAATACCTCTTCGAGCCGCATCACTTCCATCAAAGTGATCCTCTTTAAATATGCCAGATAGCTCTGCTCTTACAAAGCTAAATTTAATTAATATTGTCGCATTACATACTTGCGTGTTGACCAACGATATATTTAAAAAAAAAACGCGTATAGTTGGCAACCCTAAGGTCACGGTAATGGTGTTGCGCACGCGTCGCAAAATGGCCGCTCAACGAATCGCTTCCGTCCGCGACAAGTGCATCCGAAATTGATACGCTTTTGTATGGCTTTATTGGGGTTGCGGACTTTTTTATTGGCACAGGCTCAAGTCGATTACATTGGTCGATTTTCAAACGGTTAATTTGAAATAAAGTTGATTAAAAAATGCTTTTTGTAATTACAAGATTTTTTTCTAAATGAGGCACCTGAGTTCTACAAATTATATGGATAACAGATTTCAAATCAGATATCAGGTACACATTTACTTAAACAAGCATAATACGAACAATTGATTAGAATGCAATATAATTCGGATTTACTACTGGGAACATAAAAAGAAAAAGTCCAACATCATGCACAAAAAGAAAAAAAATAGACCGTATCTCAGAAACGCAAATAAATCAATCCGATAAACAGAGAGTTCAAAAGCTCTGCTGGGGATTTTGAAAATAGAACTTTTTCAGCGTCGAGTGGGGACGACGCGGGAAGTGCATTCGCTGTATTTGGAACGTGCAGCCATGTTGTCAATTTTAAAAATAAACTGGTAGTGGCCAGGTAGAAATAAGCTAGGGCGTTTTCGAAGTTAGCTTCATTAAGTTACTTATGCTTCATAAGTTATATGGCTTACTCCATGAGCATTGATAATTTAAAAAGGAATTGTTTCATTTTCAAATTTAAATAAATTGGCAAGAACAAATAAAAAATATGAAGTGCAGTCCGTTTTCATGCGAGCGACAACTTATCCAACTTTTGAGGCAGACTGTGAAAATAATTTATGAAAAACACTACCCTCTCAAATGTCAACGATGACCTATATAACTATTTATAGGTAAGTATTATTATTTTCATCAGCATTTTTTTTTACGAGCTAATATCTATATATACAATCTTAATATTTATTCTACAAAAGAATTACTTACTCTATTCCATGGATACCATAATGACTTAAGTAATTAATGCGTGTCTCCACAAATTATACTTAGCCTAAGTATGACGAATGGCGTATAGTTTGTTATACTTAGTCCATCTATGGTTCCCTCGAATTGGTCATTGGTTCCGTGACCGCTTCTACCTTATATTCAGGTTTTTCTTTAAAATATAGTCATAGTCTTTTTCGCGTACGCTACATCTCTTAGCTTACGGTGCCGAGCGGTAAATATTATGTAACCATTTTTTTTTTCGTTTTTAACCTTATACCTTAATATTTCTTATGGCCCCGAGCTTCGATCGGCAAAAACCAAAATGTTTTAAAAAATTGTTTCCATACAAATTGCTGGGGAAGCAAAACCTATTGGATACTTCCCGTTGTCATAGAAACATAAAATTTGGTATGATAGTCTTTACAGCACTCCTAACAAACAAATTCTGAAGATCTTAATTTTCATGTTTTTTGCTGCTGACACTAGCTATTCATAGATACCTACAAATTTGCACGGAACCCCCAGAGCACAAATCCGACTAGCACATTACCGTTTCTTATTAGTATAGTTTTTTCATTCCAAAAAAAACAACGCCTTCGAAAACGGTTTACCAAAAACTTTACAATTTTCCTAACCGTTTCTTCCATCTGAACCAATTTTTAATTATTTTCCATCTCTATACTGAACCCAAACCTCACTGCGTAAATGAGGAATGATTCCATGTCACAGTTCGTTAGTGAAATGATGACCATGGATGCGTGAGCGCACCCCGCATCAATTAATCTTTCAAATAATTCTATGTAATTAGAAAATGACAGGATCATAGACAATTAGAATTGAAAGCAAGACGGCCGAGTGTATTAAGCACGCACGCGGAGAAATTGTGTGGAATGCAACTGGAATGCAATGTGAATTGGGCTTTTCTATTCTAATATAATAGGTACCTCTAAAACCTCTACCACTAAGTCTCTCTCTATGTACCTCGTTTTCTGTGCTGCATGCTATGTGTTGGTGTTCAATAAAGAGTCATTGTACTTATTGTATAATACTACTAGTTAGAATAAAAGTTATTATAGTCCGCAAGTATGACCATGTGGTAGGACCAGGTGGTAGGACCTTGTGCAAGGTCCACCCGGATTGCTACCACCATCTTGCTCGCTAATCCTGCCATGAAATAGCAGTGCTTGCACTGTTATGTTTCGGCGTGGAGAGTAAGACAGCCGGTGAAATTACTGGCACTTGAGGTATCCCATTTTAGGCCTCTAGGTTGGCAACGCATCTGCAATCCCCCTGGTGTTACAGGTGTCTATGGGCGGCGGTAATCTCTTACCATCAGGAGACCCACTTGCTCGGTTGCCATCTAGTCGAATAAAAAAAAAACGTGTCTAATTTCAGGGTACAGCTGAAGTGGTTGCCTATAAGGGATCGTAGGAACATAGCCTATCCTTCTACCTCTTCCAAAACATCTTTTACAGTGCAAGCTGCCAGGCTGTGGAATCGGTTACCGACCTCCATCAGGCAATATCCCACCGTAGAATCTTTCAGGGAGGGCTTGAGAAGGATGTGGCTTACCTACACCTTCTCCCTAAAGATTTGAGGACATTCCTTTGTTTTATATTCGCATGTATAATATGTATTATGGTTATATACATATAGAAATAAATAAATAAATAAATATCATGGGAGACTTGACACCAATTGACCTAGTTCCAAACTAAGCCAAGCTTGAACTATAGGCATTAGGCAAGTGATAAAAATACTTATATAGATAAATACATATTAAACATCCAAGACCCGAGAACAAACATTCGTATTAGCCATACAAATATCTGCCCCGGCTGGGATTCGAACCCGGGACCTCAAGCTCAGCTCAACTCGTAGTCAGGTTCTGTCGGACACTAACTGGTTACACCTCTCATCTACTCAAAGGCTGACTGGTAGAGATCCCTTAAAGGGATAAGTCCGCTTATGTACAATATCTCAAACTTTGTCAATTGTGTTTTGTTTCTTTTCTTTTGTAGAATAAAGAGTTTACATACATACATACATAAAATAAGATAATTTCAGGATAATTTTAATTTATATCTACATTCGCATTTCTAATAATACACATTAAGTAAGGATGGTCACAAAGACTAATATAACTTAACTTTTTTGTTGAAACAATTTATTCGTCTAAACATACATTAAGCCAAAAAAAATACCATTTGATAGAGTCATTATCCCTTTTATTTGCCTAGAGTTCCATTTTCATTAGCAATTAACTAAGATTATTTTTTCGTGTGCTTCAGGTGGGATACGAATTCGTCGCACTACCTCTGGTTATACGCGTCGAATATGTCCTACCCACTAGACCACTGGGAAACCGAATAACCATCCGAAAATCGTTCGGATTTTGTCAACAAACGCATTGCTGCATAAAAAACAAATAATGATAGAAGTTGACTGTCCCCATAACTTACTTGAATTAAAAATGATGAAAAAAAATAAAAGCTGAAAAACCGTCATTAAAGAAGTGAATGAACACTCAATCCTTTCACACACTCTCGACGTCACATTAAAATGAGGTTTAAAAGGCTTCCTGTAAGTTAAAACATAATTAAGGATAAAAATAAACTAGTAAAGGGACGTTCAACGAAGAGCACGATGAACACATTACTTAGTCTGAAATACTACTCTATTTCAAGAAAAATATGTTTCATTTTACTGTGTACCAGGGACTTCCAATTATTTTTCAGTATGCATATGAGTTTATTAATCAGATTGTGAATACTTTTTTATTTGCAAAAAGTGCACAATCCTCTAGCAATATACCGTTATTTTGCTAAAATAACAGTTATGAAATTAAAAAAGGTAAAGTTTAATTATCTTAACCTACTAAAATTACTGTAGAAAATAGTAAACTTATTATTATTTTATTTCTCTGTTTTCTTGTCTGTCGGATAGCTCAAGACAGGGATAAACTTTCAGAACTAACAGAACCTCCGGTAATGGAGTGGCACTTTAAGAAGATCTCAGAATCATTATTTTGTACCTAGTATTAATGTGATAGTTTGTGGCAAATCAGTTAAAACACAGGAAAATCACCTTGTAAAGTCAAGTTTCCAAAAACAATCAATCTGTATAATGTATATATAATTCACTGCACACTACAGGATGTCTCTCACCCTCCTATGTAACGGAAACTGCGGTAAAACGATCCAACCAGAATCCTCGTGGGATCTTAGAAATGAAGTTTTTTTTAAACCTTTTCTAATAGAGCATGGGAACAGTTGGTGATGATCTTATTACTCATACCCCTATTCTTAATGACTATTTGTTTCATAGAACGTAGGGGATTTCTTCATCACTGTCGGGCACATGAAAAATGCGATTATTTCAGGATGTTCATGAATTTAACATCATCATCAATCGAAAGACATCTACTGTTAAACAAGGTCTCACCTTTAAAATGTCACAATGAACGACAACTAATGCCAATTTTGAGGATTTCCGTGAAAATTTTGTCAAATTTCGGAATGGTTATTCACTGCTAGTTTAAGCTAGCAACAACTAAATAAATAACAAAGAACGAAAGAAAGACTTATTTGGTTCCAACAGTGCCACCACCGTACAGTAGGTAATAAGACTAAAACACTAAAACTAACAATAAAAACTAAATACCTAAATATTTCTAAGATCTTTACTGAACAAACCACAGGAAGAAACCGACTCTCAAAATCAAATCTTAATTGAACAAACAAAACTATCCACTCGTAACAAGACAAACAGTGAAGTCATGTATGTAAATCCACAGACGCACAGACAGGACAATTTACAGAAGAGGGATACTGGCATGCGGGTCTCACTAATTCATCGATTAAGTAATAGTCTCAAATTGGTATCCAATTTATCAGTTAACCGAAGGAATTTGTAACAAATAAATGGTGTAAATGCCTTTAATGGTATAAAGCTGTTGATTGGAACAATAAACTATACATCAGTGGCTATTCCGACGTTATTTTCTTGTTTAATGCCCGTTAAAACGGTTAACAATAGTAGATTATATTCAGTTACTCGTACAGTCACCAGCATTAATATCTGCCACAGCGGAGCGTTCAAAAATATCTGACACGTCCTTCCGGCCCTAGAAATAGAGTCGTATCAGATATTTATGCACGCTTGATGTGTCAGATATTGGTGCTGGTGACTGTACTAACGCCCTTTTTACGTGTTTTACGTGTTTGAACGTCTTCCTCTCGGTCTGTTACTACTCCGCGTGAAACTGCGAAAGGATATCTAGGTTAGTTTGATCCCGCGAAATTGCATTCTTACCGCGGGATAGTGATAAAGGAATTCTTGATTGATATTATGAATAACGGACAGTACAAATGCATAAAAAACAAATAAAACTAAATGGAAACACATTAATAAAAGGGCATGTAAAGATAAATAATAATACACAATCTGATGCCTGGATAAAAAACTGCGTGAGCAAACCCAATGTCTATTGAAATAAAAGGTATCTATTTTTCATCTGAGTTTAACATAAATCGTAGATCATTTCTAAACTTGAAGATGTTGTTTCTTAATTTTATTTAAGTTTTAATATGAATGTTCTGTAACATAAAATAATAATCACGGCCTAAAATTATTTATACATCATCATCATCAATTAATACAAACTGCAGGTGCAAATTAAACACATTGATATCTTTTTTTTGCAGATGTTGCTCTGTTATAGACTAATTGGTAGATGTAGGTGTGAATACTCAGCGGTCTTATCGCTTTAAAGCGATCTCCCCTAACTTCAGCAAAAGGCACAGAAGAGCCGAGATAAAAGAAGGTGTTGCAAATTACATAATAACAGAGATTATTAAAGTAACAACCACGTAACAACAATTATATAACATTTTATTTTAGCGATGAAAAATTAATTCAAAAGTCAAAAACGGATTTTACTTGTTACTATATATGTTAACCATTGAAAGAATTTAAGACTTAATTTGAATTTAGGAATCGAATTTTATTGTTCCATACTATGAACTCTTTGATTATTCCTCCAATGTCGAATAAGACACAAAATGTAATTTTATTTTGGATAACAACTAGATAAAATATGTATAAATAAATAATAAGAACAATTATTTTTAGCCTGTTAAAGCGTCCCACTGCTGGGCAAAGGCCTCCCCTTTTTCCGCCACTCGTCCCTGTCGAGAGCAAGCTCCTGCCACTCTTAGCGTCCAAGTCGTCCCGCCATCCCTTTTGAAGAACTATTCAAACTATGTGTATAAATTTGTTAAAAAAATACAAAAAAAAATTATTGGACTTTTTGCTGACTATACTTATCTACTTGCAAGCTTACTTAAGTATACCAAATATCAAGTCGATCCGACCACTGGAAGTGACTTTCGACTTCAAAGATTTGGCCTAAACACACTAACCGGAAAAGTTTGTAAAAAAGTTGGAAAAATTCGACGGTGAAGTAGCAAGATCTTTTAAACGATAAATCTCGAACATGCAACTTAGCTTTATTAGGTAAGGGGTGCTAGCTAAGGTCCTCAATCGCAGTATATTTAGGAAGAATGTGTATTGCATGCTTGTTAGACTATTTAATAAATTGCCCAGAAATTTTCGTGACATGAGCATAAATAATTTTAAGAAAATTATGCATCAATTTTTATTAAAAAAATGTTTTTATTCAGTCAGTGAATTTTTGAGTGATGATAGTTTTTAGTTTACGTTTAGTAAGTAAGTAACTCTGATCTTGCAAGCCGGAAACGGCAGAACATGATGCACCAAGTTTATTTTAAGACCTGATAATATGTAACACATGTTCAGCAATAAATTATTTCATTTCGCATGTCAAAGGTCTTGCGATTTGCCGCTTGCTCTTTTGCTTCACCAACCCGGAACCCCAGACATCCCGCTAACTTATAATTATCAGTGACTGCAACACTGGCAGTTGACACTGACATTAGTCATGCCGGTGTCAGTGCCCTGCGATAACGCGGTGCGTTTGCGCAGCGATTAGTGCGCGGAATACGTCGTGTGAAGGGCGGCATAAAAAATATCAGGAAGCTTTTGAATACAACCACCATACCATGGACTTTTCTCAGTTTATTATAATACTAGACTGTACTCGCGGATTTGCACGCATACCTAAACCATTAGATCTGGCAGTCGTAATGCTCAACGTCAAAGCTAATGTGAAACTTGACTAATTTAAATTAAGACGTGGGCCTTACGAGGATAAGACAACCGCACCAAATTTCATTTCTAGATAATCCCAGCGTTTGAGATTTCAAGGTTCTAGAGTTACAGCATGAAAAAGTAACAAACATACACACAATACTCACAAACTTTAGATTTATAATATTTATTAGTAGCACACTCCACAAGTTTGTATATGCATAAGTATACATATAAACATACGCATATTTTCAGCGTTTCGCACGAAGATGTTACCTCTAGTTTCTCGCAGCATGGCAATTCGTCCCCGTGTCATTGTTAGTATACATTACAACTAGTTTGTAACCCAAGTGGTTCGCGGAAGCTGCGCCTGCGCAGCGAACTATGACGAGCGACGGGATGTTGTCAGTGCTCCTGTCAGCTCACATCGATCGTACAAGTAGAAAGAACGAAAAAAAAAAATTCGTAACTTATGATAAAGAAAATATAACAAAAATACGTAGACTGACCACAATATGCCAATTGAGATTGTCTAAAAAAATACCACAATGCTTTTTATTTTATTTTTAAGAAAATAAATAAAATATTAGAAACCAAATTCGACATTTTTCATTTAGATCATTACTTTTTCTTTATCATTAAACTATGACATATCTAGTTCTGCCACACTAATGCAATTTCATAACTTTGATCTGTATGCGTATGTTGTGAACCAGCATTATTTTACTTTTATCTCTGGTGAAGTGAAGTTTTTGGCCTTAGTGGTTTAGCAGGCTGTTACGCAGTCAGTCACTCAGTCACTCCCGCTACTTTTTTATTGTTATATAGAAGATATAAACCTATACTTTAATGCTCAGTCACACTCCAAGGCACGGTAATGTGGCTCGTGACGAAACAACGAAATGACATGCTGCAGGCAATCGTAGCGGGACAGTAAAGTACTATTACGCGTGAGCTCCGTGAAATGTGCCGTGGAGGCACGACTGTGATTACGGCACGCTTTTGATTCAAGTAAACATAGCCCTTCGGGAGGCATTCAGTTTGATTGAAATACGGGGTTTTACCGTGCTCTTACGCTAGCACACGACAACTACGTCTGTCTGTGCAAGACATATACTTACGTAGGTATGTGATCATTGATTATATAGACACCTAAGTCTCTACATTTTCAGTGGTTGAGATTTCCTTGCGGACATCCCGATCATGTGCGAATGTCGGAATAAAAATAATATAATAGAGTAATTCTCTCATTGCATAAATAAAACAAAACTACGTACCTTCTCTACAACGACTAAATATTTTTTTACGTTTTAGCTGAGTGACAAAGTATATTTGCCACCTTAATATGATAATTATAAAATTATTAATTTATCCCAGCGGATCGCACTTGCGGTCCAAAGGGGTAATGCGGCCAGCATCATGGGAACTCTGCCACAGGCAGATCCTTTGGACGGGGTTTTCTTTTTATAATTTTTATTTTTATAGTAACATATAGATATATTTAGTTAAGGTTTCTTAGGTAAGTTTTCTTTGTCTTCTTATTATTATTATTATTTTATTTTATTTAATCTGTACTTCTTTTGTTTTTTTATTTGAGTAATTAAATAAATATTTGTCATCACTATTAAAATTTAAATAAGTATAAAAATAACAATTTAAATGTTATTTTATTTAATAAAACAAATTAGTAAGTAATAATATTTTTTTATAGCCTAAATCTCATTACCAACACCACGCAATGGGCGAATTTTAGTAAATGAAATTTAATAATAAAACAACCTGATGTTTCACGGAGTGCTGTTTTACTGTAAGTATTAAAACTGTAAATTAAAAAAAATATATAGCGATTGTTGTTTACGTTCACTGAGCACAAATAATTTTGTAAAAAAAATAGTCATCACCATAAGGTCTACTTGATTAAGAAAAACAGCTCGTGCACACACGAAGTGTCATGCCTCGCCCCTTCCGCGCGTGTCGGAATTGACTCTATTTGACCACTTGACAGCAAATAGGGCAGACGCTTGCAGATTTTGGAAAACATAATGTTGGCTGTCGGGATTTCACCTTTGGTACGCATTTTATTTCATTACCTACCATTAGTGCTATTTGGAGATTTGTGCTATTTATTAGATACTTAGTCTTTAAAAAAAAAGACTTTCATAAACTTTCAAATTTGTTAGGACAGCACAGTGAAGGTACCGTTCAAAATTCAAGCAACAAGTATAATAAACTACAAAATGAGTTCTAAATGGCACTCAAGTTTTTTTCGCCAGATGCGTGATTATTGACTGGAAAGCGATCACTTCACACCGATACACAAGACTATCTCATTTAAAGTTACTTATTTTGACCACATCGATACTAGACGTAATGGGCATGGTGCAACGATAATTCTCAAAGGGACCGCTTCGGCAGTGATCGCCACCACTCGGCCACCACCGTCGGACATTAAAACTACGACGCGGCATACTTCTAACAGTTACATTGCGGGTATTACCAAGCAAACGATGTGTGGGAGTCATTTTGACCGCGCAATGGGCAGAAAATTCGCCCGCCTCAGCAATGATCGTCGTCGGTAGTTACGTGAGGCATGATGCGCAGGAGCAAGTATGCGTGCTAGATGCGTCTGGTTGAGATTGTCTTGTAATTTCCGTTGGATGTAAAGCTTGTTTCGAGTGAGAGCTACGTGACACAAGTTATTATGAATTAAATATTTTTTTTTTATCTTTATTCTTAGGAACACAATAATAAATTAAAATTAAACTAATTTCATGATATTAATAAAAGTAAAACAAACTAATAACTAAACTATAACTAAAAGAAATTGCATTGTCTCTCTGTATTTTTAAAGTAAATTTATCGATATCATAGTAGACCGATTTGGTTTGAAATTTATTTTAAAAGGGCACCTAAACTCGCAAGGCAGATTGCCTTAAACCTGACTTAAATTATACCAAAAAGATTCAAGAATTGAAACATTATCTTCCTACATTTAAAGTGGGTTAATATTTTCTGTTTAAGCATGAAAAAAGTACTTATTTAATAACTAATCAACTGAACAAATAATACAAAAAAATTCGACCTGTACTCTCAAAGATACTCTTAAATATAGATATTAAAACTGCAATGTCCCACTTTTGTAAACTGGTCAAATATTGTAAATGTTTCCTACTACTAACTACAACATCTTTACCCAGCCTCGCTCCTTGTGTAACTTCGCCCTTCGCGCGCACACGCATGTGCGAATCTGATATACTTTTTGCCCGACTCCTGCCAATATCATTGCCCGTTGCAAAAAAAACTCGCTGCAAGTTCCTACTAGATTCCTGCCTTTGATTTATAGAACCCTTGATGGAGTTTTAGTCCAGTGTTGCAGGTTTTTGCAATCTTTTATAGCGCGGTCTTGAAGTGCGATGACTTTCTGAATCTAGTCTTGATACGTGAGTGGTCACTAACACTAGTATATACCACAACAAAGTGTTTTTTTTTATCGTAAAAATAAAACCTCATTCTTTTACATCATAAATTGGTATTGCAAGTTATACAAAACGCGTGTCATCCCATCCGCCGTACGCGAACCGATACATCCTTTAGGGTGGCGCTTCGCTCCATCGACGACGAACAATCGGGCAGGATGCTTCGTGCTACATCAAGACAATGAAAACTGTTGTCGCGTTTCATTAAACACCGTGAGTTGCAAAGGGAAATTACCTTGGAATTGTTAAAGTGATTTGATTTGCTCCACTCCTTGAATCTTTCATTATACCACTTTGATTCAACCCGCTTGTTACCTTCCAGAAGAAGTAACCATTTATTGACATAGCATTCTTGTTCCATTAACTGGCTGAGAACTTTCAACGTGTATTTCATAGGATTTAGACTATACAGAATAATAATAATATAACGTTCAGTTTCAGTTTCTTTATTTGCGTTGAAAGTATTCCTATCAAACTAAAATCAAAAGTTGTCCTAACGTATATAATGGAACAAAATTTGGCCCACTCTACAAGTACCTACATACAAAATTACCTATTATTGCATACATTTGAGGGCCAGATTTTTGCCGCTCAGTATATTATTTTCAACGTAGGTATCAAAATTTACGTTCTATGTAAGTATGAGTAATTTAATTTCGGTTAAACGTACTTAACTGGTCCTGTAGCTATTTAATTTAATTTAATCTTAAGTAAGAAAGCGGGGAGTCCGAAAAATCTTCAGTCCTTACACAGGGGAAGGGAGTACAAAATGACCAAAAATAATCCGAAAATGTACAGCTTCGTTATGGACTCTATCACATCGTTCACAATTACAAATTAACCAACAATGAGCATCCAATAGGGTATACCATAAAACCGGGGTTACGGTGGGTGCTCTGAAACAATAGGGATGTTTCACCATCAAAGACTGCAATTGTATAGGCACTGGTAACACCGGTATTGTTGAAAATTTATATCAAGTCACTGTCGGTTTAATTGTGGATAGGATGTACGATTCGTTTTGCTAGCCACCAGTTTGGGTGTGCCATTTCAGGCACTGTTTTTTTCCAAGACCATTGTCCGAAATTTAATCTGACTGCCAGCGCTCCACCACAATAAAGTCGTTCTATACGCTATCGTTGACATGCAGCGCTTCTATTTTCTTTGGCAATGGACACCCAAAAATTTACTCTGTGACCGCATGAGCAGCGCTTCAAGCTGCAATACAGCGGTACTCAAAAACGAGTGTCGGGTCTGTTACGTATTACCTATTAAATTAGTCTGTGGTACCCTGTGGTGGTACCTTAGAAACTCCATGCTCTCCGGAATAAAAGTAACCTACGTGTATGAAGAATTCCATTAATACATTCGACAAAAAAAACAAACGAAGCTTAAAATTGTATTATCTACTTTTTCTTTTTAATACATAAAAAGAAAAGCCCATATCTATATGTCTAACCAACACATCAACGCTTGGTCCCCAATGTTAGATCTACCTAGAAAGCTGAAATTTTGCATAACGTGTTTGAGTTTGTGATTTAAATAAAACTTGTGACCGTCTCAAACTAATTGATAATTGTGTTCTACTTTCTGGCAAGAGCCTCTAGGGTTAGATTTTCATTAAACATTCATTCCAAGGTAAAATCGAACGCTAGATCGTCGATACGTTTGCTAATAAATACCCCTATACATATTTTACATGAAGTAAAAAAAAAAAACAAGCTGTGTTATCTGTATAAGTTAAAGTATCGTTCATTCCAACAGTCAATCAGAGGAGTGCCCCAGTCGTCACGGCCCATCAAGTCTAGCATCCTGTGTTCACATAATACCCACCTATAACGGCTATAACACATTAATCGTATTGTGAACGCAAATCTATACGTCCATGGGCAATCGTCCATCGATTTCCCGTATAGCCTAGGGTGTACCTGACTAGAGCTGGACGTATTGGGTTCGAATACCAGAGGGCCTACTCCGAAATTCGAAAATCGAAGTTCGTATCGTACTGTCCCTTTCACTCTCGTGTTAAAGAGTATAAGCGTCAGCGGGACGGCAGGATACGAAGTTCGAATTTTGCACTTCGTAGTATAAGTAGGGCCAGTAGGGGACATTATTATATGTGTTTTCAAAACACACAGCATTTATTGAAGAAGCGTCTATAATTTTTTATCAAAAACCATGTTAAAGAGTAAAAACGCCTTTACCTTTGTATGAAGTTACCGTTTCCTCTTGCTTGTCATACTCACACGCAGCAGAGCGCGCTGTAAAAACGCTCCCAAAAAGGCGCGCAACTGTCATCTGTCACTCATAGCGTATAATTTTTTTCACACGCCATGTTCAAAAAATTTTTCTTTCATCAAAATAAATAGAAAAGAGAGTGAATAGATAGTGATATTGTGTATAAGTGTTACCAAAGTGTTGTTGGATAACAGGTGAGTCGATATTTCTCACTAGAATGAGTAAACAAGGCGGGGAGGACGACATTGTTAGCGTCGTTAGTGACCGGTCGGAAGAATGCGTTGCTTCGGGCGAAGAACGCAATTCCCGGCGCCACTTGAGTGGCTCAGATGGTCAGAGTGAGTCTTCGTCGTCTTCGGAAGACGATGAGGGCTCCTCATCGCTTCCCCCTAACAAGCGTCGTAGATGCGATCGAGGTTATGTACCTGTGGATCCACGAGTTGATTCCTTGGTCAATCAGGTCAATTTTATATCTGGGTATCTTACACAGTTGCCGCAATATTTGACGGCCTTTTCTCAGAACAATCAGGGCAACCCACCTACCTCTAATAATAGAGTTGAGCAGCCTAGTACGTCAGCGGCTTGTCAGTACCTAGTAAACCCCTGCAGTGCAGGTACAGGTACCTTTACATTGGGTGAGTTACAGACGGACTCTGACGACAAGAAGGTGGTACCACCTGCTAATGAGGAGCGCCTTCGGAAGGTTACCAAGCTCCAGCATTTTAACACACAAGCCTGGAAAGGCTTGAAATATAAGTCGATTTTACAGGGTTTTTCAGCGACTCCAGGTTTTGTAGCCTTAAAGGTAAATGAGGAATTTACTCACTTCAAAGCTACCAAAGATTTTTTAGCTTCTGCAGAGAACATGTTAGCCGGACTAACAAATGCTGAGTTGGAGCATGAGGAACTATTGAGAGGGGGGCTGCAGGAGCTTATCAATTGGGCGGCAAGGAACCCCAGTGAATTAAACCCAGCATCTTTACTTGAGAAAGCAACTTCTCTCTTAGGACCTGGCTCCCCTTTACACAAATGTTCAGAAAGGAAGATGCAAGTAATTTGTGGCAGACGAGGTGAATGCATCGAAATAAGAAGAGAAAGGATTTTGAAGGAAGTAAATAATATCAACCTTAAAACTTCATTGCGTGAGATTCCACCAAGCGCGGAGTACTTGTTTAGCAGGGATGCCTTACAGCCTCTAATACAGTCGCTAGGAGGTTTTCACACTTGGCTTAACAGACCTTCCTATATAAAGGAAAAGGGACAGAGTCGTGATCGCTCATCAACTTATAAACAAGACAGGAGAAATAGAAATAATGGACAAGAGAATAGAAATCCCGGACAGGACAATAAAGCCAAGCAAGGAGGTTCACAGACCTTTCAGAAGCGAAATAACTTTCGCAACAAAGGCAACTACACTGGCAAGAAGAACTTCACCAATCAAGATAAGCAGAAGTGACTACATTCAAAGGCAGACATTCCGGGGGGGGTTGTTTAAAGCAGCATGCACAAGTATGGAGAGAGCTGGGCGCAAATCAATTCATTATAAATATTGTAACCAGAGGACGGATACCTTTCAAGAAGAAGCCACCTCTCCAACATCTAACACAAAATTTGCTAAACAGATTTACAACAAGAACCTCCCCAGAGATGTCTGCAATCATCAAGGACTTGAAGGAGAAGGCAGTGCTAGAGGTGCCACCAGTTTTGAATTCCAGCTTCCTTTCAAAGATGTTTTTGATAAAGAAGGCGGATGGAAGCATGAGGCCCATATTCGACCTAAGGGGCCTAAACCAGTATGTAGCCACCAAGCATTTCCAGTTAGTTTCTCAGTTGGATGTAGCAGATTTCCTACAAATGAACGACTGGATGACAAAAATAGATCTGCACCAGGCATATTTTCACTTACCAATCGCAGAGACTCATCGTCGATTTTTGAGAGTCTACTACAACCAAGAAGTGCTACAACTAACTGCACTACCATTTGGCCTGTCTTCAGCCCCCCGGACTTTTGCAGCAGTGTCAAATTGGATTGCAGAGTTTCTACGAAAGAGGGGTATAAGACTTCTTGTGTATCTAGACGACTATATCCTTGCAAACCAGGACAAAGACAAGCTGGCCGAACAAGTCATGGAGACTCTAAGCACCCTAGAAAATCTAGGCTGGCAGGTAAACTACCAAAAATCAGTTCTCACACCCACACAACAGCTGGAATACCTGGGACTGTCGTGGAACACACAGCAAGTAACCATGGCCTTGCCCATATCAAAGGTGCAAAAGGTAAAGGAGTCCATAGGCAAAATTATGACTAGAGCTCGGTCTTCCCTCAGAGAAACTCAATGCATTTTGGGTCTGCTAAACTTTGCCAGCCTAACAACACCCAAGGGCGGCTACACTGCCGTCAAACCCAGAGATTCCTAAAGAACCTAATGAATTGCAGACCAAGAGAGAGGAAACCTCTACCCCGCTCAGTTCAGATGGAGTTACACTGGTGGCAAAGGGCCATAGACAACAGCTCAGTGGCGATGCACCGAAAGGAAGTAACTCATTTTTTAACAACAGATGCAGCAGATACCGGCTGGGGTGCTCACCTCAACGAGACTTACCTGACGGGGAGATGGTCAAGAAACCAGAGGTCGTGGCACTCAAACCTCAAGGAGTTATACGCCGTCTACGGCGCGATAAGTCGACACCAACAGAGGCTAGGCAACGCACATATTTTAGTTCAGTCAGACAACAGGACCCTCGTGGCTTACATAAGAAACGAGGGGGGCACGCGTTCCCTGGCCCTACTCGAGTTGACGACGAAGCTTCTAGAGCTGACGTCACAGTTGAACGTCACGATCTCGGCGGCGTATCTCCCGGGGAGATACAACGGCATAGCCGACCGCCTATCAAGGAATCGACCAGTGCCGGAATGGCACTTGTTGCCCCCGGCCTCGGAGGCCGTGTTCAGAATTTGGGGCGTTCCCGAAGTCGACTTGTTCGCTTCCAGCGAGTCCGCGGTCGTAGACCGCTATGTAACATGGGACTCCAGAGATGGGTCGGCAATTTTTTGCGACGCATTCAGTCGGCCATGGAAGTTCAAATTGGCTTGGGTATTTCCGCCGCCCAACCTAATACCTCGGGTACTAAGACATCTCAATATGGCCGTGGGAACTTACATAGTAATAGCACCGCACTGGATGCAGTGCTTTTGGCTGGCGGATCTGCGTGCTCGGGCACTAGCAGAACCGTACCCAATTCACAATTTGCACAACAATCTTATAGATCTGACAACGGGCAGAGCCCCTCCCCAGGTAGAGAGGATAGTACTTCAGGCATGGAAGATTGGGGGTGGGCCAGCCAGGTCGCTCACTGGTCCTTAGAAGAAAAGGAACTTCTTAAGAAGAGCTGGAGAAATTCTACATTATCCACTTATAATGTTCCTATTAAACGATGGCTTTCTTGGTGCAATTTAAATGGTATTAATGCTAGAGCGCCCCTGGGGAATGACGTTGCAAGATATTTAGCTAGCTTGTTTCTTGAGAAGAAGCTTGCATATCGTACAATGCTTGTACATAAATCTGCAATAGCTACTTACTCTGCCACAGGTCCAGAAGAAATAAGCAAAAACTTTTTTGTTCGTCAGATTATTAAGGCAATTTCTTTAACCAGACCTCAAGAAAAGAAAGTTGGAATATGGGATACAAAGTTACTCTTTGATTGGCTTAGAGATACACCAAGCACAGATAGACTTTTTGATGTATCAAGAAGAACAGCAATAGTTTTACTGTTAGCTTCTGGTCGAAGAGTTCACGACCTAACACTTTTAGATATTGCTGAAGACAGTTTTTTCGAAAACAGGGACAATGAGCTGGAGCTGTGGCCAAGATTTGGTTCCAAGACAGATAGTGGAAAGAGCAGACAATCAGGTTGGTTACTAAAGAAGCACCCAGACGAAAAGCTTTGCCCAGTTCGACATGTTCTTAAATTAATTGAGAGCACAAGAGAGAGACGATCTGTAGATAATAAATTAACCAATCTGTTTATATCAATTAATGGAGCAGTTAAGCCCGCTACCCGCACTATAATAGGTGGATGGATTAGAAGTATATTCAAAGAAATAGGCCTAGATGCACCTCCAGGAAGTGTACGGTCCGCTGTGGCATCTAGAAGCTTTATAGAAAATAGGCCTTTGGAGGACATTTTAAAGCGAGCAAATTGGAAAAGTGCTCAAACATTTCGCAATCATTATTGTCGTAGGATAGAAAGAAATGAGGATAATAGTAATAATGGTGATCAGCTAAGAGATAATTTCTCAGACATATAATGTAAATTTTCATGAAGAAAATTTTACTTTAGATTCCTATTGTGATGATTGATCTCATAGATTGAGTACTCAGTACTCTGATTAATTATATTTTTTATGTTAATTATGGCCAGGGCCCTAATTGTTTTTTGTTTCTTAATTTTAAGAGTTATGTCCTGCAGATAATTTGGAGACTGCAGTTTGTTAGACATCTTGTTGCAATTTTTTGATTCTATAAATGGTTATGTTCATTGATTAATAGATTTTTATTTTTGATATTTCACATAGCGTATAATACTCTTTCACCAGCAGATATCAAACAGGTCTTCAATAAATGCTGTGTGTTTTGAAAACACATATAATAAAACTGTTTTGCATTGCAACAAAACAGTTGTTATGTGTGTGAAAAAAACACACAGCATTGCAGCAAGGTGCTTGCTGGTGATCATGAAGACTTATGAGTGACAGATGACAGTTGCGCGCCTTTTTGGGAGCGTTTTTACAGCGCGCTCTGCTGCGTGTGAGTATGACAAGCAAGAGGAAACGGTAACTTCATACAAAGGTAAAGGCGTTTTTACTCTTTAACATGGTTTTTGATAAAAAATTATAGACGCTTCTTCAATAAATGCTGTGTGTTTTTTTCACACACATAACAACTGTTTTGTTGCAATGCAAAACAGTTTTATTACGTCACTATTTTATAAAAAGTCATATCTCAATATCGTTATTTTTTCTGAGTGAGCTTTATAAACATAAAGGGTAATTTTTTTAATTAAGGAATAGTAAAATGCGAGCGAAATCGATAAAAATTACGCATGACAATTATGACAACCTATTACTTCAATGAATTTGCTCGAATTTTATGCAGGTTGGCTAACACCCACACTACAGTCGAAGCCAAATAATATATTTAATTTTACACTTACTACTTTGTCACTGTCACTTCGTGTCTGAACTTTTGTATAAAATTATCAGACAAGGCATATACTGTGACAAGATACTTACGAAAGATTTTGACCTAGACTGTACATACGTATAAGCTTTGCCTAGTCCAAAGTGACAAAGGAGATTGCTAATTGGGAGATTGTTATAGGGTCCCAAAGCCCATGACTAAAACCATCTTCACATTTGTTTACGGATCAAGTTTGTTTCTTTTGCACATAAAAGTTTGTATTTACTACTGCTGATAATAATGTCTGTATACCTTAATGATTTAAACTTAAACTTGTCGAGACATTTCAATCAAAACAAATTAAATCTCAGCGTAAGTATCTTAATGCTAATTTGTCATTTTATACTTATTGCAAAACAGCGTAGTTGGTGTCAACCTATATAAGCAAGTCTGACAATGGCATACATATTCGTAGCAGGTATAACATAAAGTTTAACGCACATTTTACGGCTTTTTCAGGGTTGTAGTTAGTTACTAAGCGACAGTTTAAAAATCCTATGACAAAGTTATTTTAACATAGCTATTTAACATAGTTATATCTTTCAAAACCGTGGCAGCTTAGCGATTTGATCTGTGGCCTTTGAAGCGGAGGATCATGGTTTCTAAATCGGGCTCGTCACTCTGAATTTATGCGTGGAATTACATTTAAAATTTATCGTGAGCTTTTTGGACATCAAGAGGTAGGTAATCTGAAAAAAAAATGAAATAAGACGTGCTGCTCAATAAAATGGATCGCGTTGATTGTGCTGGCAACCCAGGGTGCCGCCTCAATTTAAAGCATCTCATCAACTTTGCAATTGTTTTAAGTACGAGTACTACGAAAATAATCACCGCTTAAACCCGGCCGATAAATGAATATTTTTACGATTTACTGTCATTCAGTACAAATGGAAAATCGTCCAGGTATTATTGATCAGGTATTTTGAATTCGGACCAAAATTAATACGATCCAAAATGAATTTGGTCAAAATGAATTGTGTTTTGAACATGAAACTACCGTGAGACTCACTCATATTAATACAATGCAATACAATACAGACAGAGACAAAATTACAAGGTGAGCAATAGGCGGCCTTATCGCTTAAGAGCGATCTCTTCCAGGCACCCTTTTAAATGATATTGTAACGGATAACTCACGTCTTAAACTGAGATTCGTCGGGCAGACGGGCGAGCAGAGCGGTGGCGCGTAGTGTGCGTGTTACGGCAGCCGCCGAGTCACGTGCTCCTGAGAAGAAGGACTACGAAATAGCCCGAAACATGTCGAGCTAAACTCGGTTTAAGACGTGAGTTATCCGTTACAATATCATTTAATATGAATTGTGTTGAAAAATATTTGGAACCTATAGGAAGATTATGGTATTTTCTTTCAATCTACGTAAATAGACAAGATTATTTTTGACGATAGTCAGGATGGACAGTTTTTAACTGGCATTTTTCTGCTTGGACTTATGTATGTGTGTATGTATGTATGTATGTGTGTATGAATGTAAATACTTTATTGTACACAAAACACAAAAATAATACAAAAAGAAAACAACAAAACAAAAGAGTACAAAGGCGAACTTATCCCTAAAAAGGGATCTTTTCAAGCTAACCTACTAACCTAACCTACTTATAATTTCGAGCTGTCGATTTTCCATTTGTAAGTACTCAATGACAGTAAATGATTCTTACCTCTAAAACGCACCGCGGCATCGTTTAAGTACCTACCTATACTTACCTACTAACTGATGTTTACTTAATGATACTTAAGTTTTTGTCCTATGCTCATTTGATACAAATAAGAGAATAAGACGATCCCTATGTTGATGCCAGATGACTAGGGAGCATCGCCCTACGACTCAATGTGTCTTTGTGATTTTACTAGCATGTGTTAAGTATGATTTGTCTGAGTTCTTTTATTTTTCTGTCGTGAGAAAAACCTTAATTTCCGGTGTTGTTATTAGGTATAATAGTTATTTGTGTCACAAGGGAGCAAAATGGTGAATTACCGCGAGGGCGTACATTGAATTCAGAATGTAGCGAAGGATTCTACAATAGAATCCTGAACGTAGCAAGGGATGGAGGGGGGAGGAAAAAATGAGTTTCTGCCAAGTTTCTTGCGGCGCATTCTTCTTGGCAATGATGGTCTTTCCGAAAGCGCTGGTAGTTTAAAAAATGACGTGTAAAAGTGCCCATTGCGGCCTATTTACTGAATAAATGATTTGAATTTGATTCTAATGTAGAATCGTGAGCGTACTGGGGATTCAAGTGTTAACGCCCAAGATGAAAATAATTTTGCTCCCGAGTGGCTCATACAACTTTTCACACCGAGCATTTTACCCGAGCGAAGCCAGGTTTTCATCTAGTATATATATAATTACTAACATAGTTTTTAAGTGAATAATGTACTAACGCTTATATGGACTCTGTCTGCAATAAACTGATTTTATTTTTATTTATTAAGAAAATTGAAAAAAAAACTAAGTATTATTAAAGAACAACCAGCATAGAAAATGGCGTGTCTTTACAATTATCAACTTCAAAAAATGCCATTTGCAATATAACACTTAGAAAAGCCTTGAACAGAAAAGTTTAACTTTGCTTCCTTTCTCAGGGAGGAAAAGTTACGTTTCTGAAGGAGAGGTGTGAAAAAAGTATTCTTTAATTATTTTTGTATCTATAAAGTATCCGTTTCAAGATAAACTAAGAATTAGAATTAGTTTAAAAATAAAATGGATGTACAGTCACCTGTATTAATATCTGCCACAGTGGAGCATGCAAAAATATCTGACACGTCCAACCGGCCCTCAGTCGTATCAGACTGCACACTCAAGGACTTATATTCATGAGCCGCCATGGAAGCTTTTCAAAGGAAAAGTCATTACGATTTTCATTGTTAATTAATGCGATGTCACTATGACGTTTACTGTGAAATGGTTCCATGGTAGCCCATGAATTACAGTCCTTGGAACATATTGTCAAATTTACTCGCTTAGCAGAACAATTAAATAAAGGAACTAAGAACGAAAACTGTACAAAGTTTGGTGTTTGGTGTTAAATCAGCAAAGTTTCATAATAATTAGATAATTTAATAAGTACCTTACCTAATGGCTATTATTGTCACTTTTCATCTTCTTTTGGTGGTTTTGGTGGTGGTGGTCGTGATGATAGTTGGGTTTGTGTGATTTATGTTCTTACAGTGTGGAAGAGATGCATGAATACACATGTATTGCATAAATTTAGCTATCATAAGGTGGCGGATGAGCAAATCAATTATTTGTAGTTTACTATAGATATTATTATGTGCATTAAAACAACTGGTCTGTAATGTTATTCAGAAGTATCGTCCAGCATTGAGTAACAGCATCCGGTCAAGGTCATCCAATCATTGTGTTGTCATCGTACACTTCCTGCCTTAATAGGGAAGTAGGGTAAAACAAATCAGAACTATGAGCATTGTTACTGTATAAGGGACCCTGCGTCAAAATGGAGCAAAAACATAGGTTTTTGCTACAGAGCTAGGTAATTAAAAAGGGAAGGTATATCTAATTTGTTTCGTTCTATGGGTACATAGGTATTTCCAGAATGGAACTGGGTACATAGGTGCCTAGTTAAATTCCATTCCATTGCATAGCTTTTTTCGCTGACTGGCTTTTTTGCGCTTGACATAGCTTTTTTCGCTGGCTCGGATGCCAGGAAGGGGGTGAGATATTTACCTAAAAGCTTTTAAAAATTGGTGTTCATATTTCACAAACGGATTCCTAAATCGGAAAATCTTTCTAATAAAAAGAACCTTAATATTTTTACTTCGCTTCTCCGCAATCATTAGAAGAAATAAGTAATCAGGCAAGGTAAAGATGTTGCGGATCATTGGTATAGTCGTAGATCCCCGCAAAGTAACGTCTGATTCAAGCAAGTGTAAGCTATGGACAAACGGACAGATAGACATGGCGCAATTATAAGGTAACTAAACCCTAATGATAATGATAGCAATACACTCATTTTCTTCGGGCAGTCGTGCAAAAATGAATAAAATGCAGTTGGAATGGCAAAGAGAAGGCGACTCTGAAGTTCTCGTATCTTATTCAATATTGAATGGCCATCGACATACATTATGTAAACTTCAGTCTGCACCTGTTTTCTAGACTCTGCATAAAATAAAATGGTCAGATGCATAATAAAAGCTGCTGAAAAAAACAAAGTCCGACCTAAAAGTATGTGCATAAATAAAAATATGCAACACAGAATGACTAAATTGCCCAAAGCTTTTGAATGTACGATACATACACAAATATGGAAAAACTTTTCATAATACGTACTATAAAACTAAGTATGTTATGTACTCATACAGACAAACGAACATAACGGTCAATTGAGTTTCATTGGTAGAATAAATAAATAAATAATAAATATCATGGGACACTTGACACCAATTGACCTAGTCCCAAACTAAGCAAAGCTTGTACTATGGACACTAGGCAACGGATAAACATACTTATATAGATAAATACATACTTAAATACATATTAAACATCCAAGACCCGAGAACAAACATTCGTATTATTCATACAAATATCTGCCCCGGCCGGGATTCGAACCCGGGACCTTAAGCTTCGTAGTCAGGTTCTCTAACCACTCGGCCATCCGGTCGTCAAAATGAATGAAATAAAAATACGGTTGAGTTTTGATCTCAATTCATGTACCTACTTGAATTTTCATAGTGTATTTCATATAGTGTTTATATTATGTCATGTCGTAAAAACTGTTGTTACGCAAATAATGTTAGGTATAAAGAATTATAT
The DNA here is from genome assembly GCF_025370935.1 of Choristoneura fumiferana. Classification (NCBI taxonomy): domain Eukaryota; kingdom Metazoa; phylum Arthropoda; class Insecta; order Lepidoptera; family Tortricidae; genus Choristoneura; species Choristoneura fumiferana. The sequence goes on from NC_133486.1 coordinate 5,080,042, forward strand.
TTACTAGTATTTTTGTTTTACCAGCGAATAAATAAATAAATGCACAAATAAGGTAAAATCAATTAAAATTTACAACTCGGTACTTACAATGCATAAAGTTTAACGTTTCGGTGTTGACTTTATTTTTGATTATTTCACTTTCTACATGTATATTAAGAAAAACAATACATTGCACATCCGTGTCTGAAACCCAAAACGGGACGGAAACGATGACACAAAAACAACCCCTAAATGCGTCCCCTGATTTAAAATATCACACCCTCGCTTACAAAAATAGAATAGGGATAATACAGTGCTGTTTGGAATAGATTGAACATTTTAACAGCTTGTATCCAAGCCGCGTTGGATGTTGAAGTGTGAGGGTTGCGCAGGGGAGTATATTGTGTCAAGCAGGGTTGCTTCAATACTATGTTTCGTTTAAAAATAGTTTACGTAGGTTTTTCTTAGAAATACCATTTTAAATGCCTTTTTTTTATTTTACCATTTTCTTGGCATTTTTTTTTAAGTTTGTCAATTGGGTTTTGTTTCTTTTCTTTTATACAATAAAGAGTTTACATACATACATACATATCATTTAAAAGGTTTATTTAAAAAAAAACTTAATTAACTTTAACACTGCATAATTGTTCACTATCCGTTAGAATATAAATATTTCGATTACTTTGTAATATCGAAAATACAAACTGAAATATAGATGCACAGAAAAACCAGAAAAATAAGACCAGCGCTGGGAATCCAACCCTTTGTAATACTTTGCTTTTAATTTTGATTGTTAACTGCAAACCACATTATACCTCAAAGTCGAGGTATCTGCTATGTAATCGACTAAGTTTTGGTAAAACTTTATACATTTTTTTTTCATTTCATATTTTCTATTTCTGTAATATGACAAATCTTTTTCTTGAACTACTCTATTTATTGATGAAAACCGCATTTAAAATCGTTGCGTACCTAGTTTAAAAGACCTAAGCGTAGATACATACATACAGAGCTATACACAACAACGACAGGAAGAGAAGGAAAGAAAGCCATTCGCCATCGTCATAACCATCTAGCGATATTCCACGCGATAGGATATCCTTAAATACTTTTTTTTTAATTTTCAGTCAATAGAGCTCTTCGCGCGGGAGGGAGGATCCTCTTGAATGTATATCTGTCCGAATAACCATATCTTCAAACGGTGGTAACCCTAATACCAACAGATGTGAAGGGGAAAGACAATATCGATCTTTGAACGGTGCGCGTGCGCTTGTTTTTGATGAATATTCGGCGTGGGGTCAGAAGGGGTCGGGCTGTTCGCGCTGGGGTTCGATTGCTGACAACCGATAAAATCGGGGTTTAGTTTCATCAAAGTTGTCCGGTAATGTAATTAATTATTTGGTATGGCAAAGCTGTGCTACGCCGCTGCCGAATATTAAACACTTGGATACTAATAAAAATAAGTTTTTATCTGACTGACACGAACCAAACTATTAGGAGTAGAAACTTTCAATTTCGAACAGGCCATCCTTTTTTCAGTGAAGCGAGAATTAATGAAGGATGTCGCGAAATTCTCAAGAAATAGAAAAGCTGCAAAGAAGACAAAACGGATGGCAAAGGTAGTCTATAAAACAACTTGAGTCTAAACGAACTTTGAAAAAATCGGAGGTCTTCAAATCAGTACTCGTACAGAAAAAAGTTACAGTTGTTTTTACGTGGCTGATCCGATTTCTGTAGTATTTCTCTCTCTGTGTGTGTTCTTCTCCGTTACGTTTACGCAATTTTTAGATCTCTCTTGTTCGCGCACTAGAAGATTGAACAAGCTTTTCCATTAACTGTATGAACTGTACGCTTTCCAGTAAATCATGTTTTGTACAAATAACTAGCAAAACAACAATCTCCAATGCCCACGTGAAATATGTAAGGAACCACCTCTACTGTACCTACGTCTGATTGATGCGATGCATGCAAAGTCAACCGCATTCCTTATCGCCTACAATACGATTTGAATGCATTATACAAATATGAAGTTAACTAAAGCTTGGTTCGGTCATTTGAATTTGATATTTGTCTGTTGCAACAAGGAAATGGAAAATGTACAAAAAATCAACATTGCTGGAAAATTAAGTTCGTAACTTTGTGTTACAATACACAAAAGTAAAGCTTCGGCTAGAATATCCGTTACCTTAACTAGCTAGTGGGGGTAAGATGAAAAACCGGTCAACCGCGAGTCAGACTAGCACACTGATGATTTCGTAGAAACAAATTTGAAAGAAATCAAATCATATTAATTCAGTATTTCATTGTAGTAGAGCACAACGGCCAAATTTCAAACAGTGGTAAGCGGCTCTACAAACCAGGTTCATGACTGTACCTAAATATTTTGTTTATTTAGTACTTACCAGCTTTTATGCTATACAGTCTTATGCGCTGAACAACAGCTTCATGCGTGTACGCAGTATAATTTCTACATGGCACACAGAACAAATGCCACCCGCGCAACGACACCAACAAACAAAGATTTCCCTACGACAGGTGTTATCTAACTTTTATCATATTCCAAACATTACTCCAAAAACAAACCATAATTTTAAAAACTTGAAGCTCAAACTCCGTTGCACACGCATGCTAAGATAATAACAAGTGATAATGAACTTTCGTGGAGCGGCACCTGCTTTGATAGCTTTCTTTATTAAACACTCGTAAATTTAACTTAACTTGACAGTGCCAGTCTAAGTGGGGTAAAACGATAAACATTACAGTTAAAAGGAACAAGTCGAGCTAAACGTTCATGACGCCATCTTAAGCTACGTGTGCCTAATGAAGATTTTTAGCTTACCGTCGTAACAACTCAATCTCTACCGGGTTGCATAAATTTTTGACGCGTCTGTGGTGACAAACTTGACGAATCTTGTTCCCTAATGCTTCTCACAATTTTCGGATTGTTCAATCCTAGCTTCTGATCACTATTAGCTCATGCTCATGACCGATTTAATATTCAGTTGGTTGGTACATAAAAATAATAAAAAGCATTGGTATTTTTTTGACAATCCCGAATCCTTTACTTGCGTGGTCTTCATTTACGAAACTGAACGTAAATGAAGACCGCGCACGATTTCATTTTGGATTATTATGTTCTGTGGTATCTTGCTGAAGTTAGCGACCTCAGATAATGCAGATGCAGACATCAGTGTCACAGACATTTGCAAAATCTAAATGTGATCTGATCCTGATAGAAGAGAATAGTGTTGAGTGAGGTTTGGAGATTGTCCGTAGCTGCCGTGCATTGTTTTATATTTATGCTTGGAATGATCTTATTTGCTAATGTTAGTATAGTGTAGTATAGGTATTCTCTATTTGTCTGTATTTGTCCGCGGATCGGTAAGCGCAGCGTAGAACGTCCATTTACGAGATGGACGGATGGCCGATTAGAGTCGCGGGTTCACGGTGGATGCAGGCAGCTTCCCACCGAAGAAACTAGCCCTATACTACGAAGTGCAAAATTGGAACTTCGTATCGTGCCGTTCCGCTAACGCTTATATTACTCAATACGAGAGTGAGAGGGATGGTACGATGCGAACTTTTAGAATTTCGTAGCAGCCCCTCTGAAGCTATATGGGGGAGTCCTGTGTCTAACAGCGGATATGATAACGATGGTGATGATGATTTGTCCGTATGTTTATATTAGGGGATAAAATAAAGCGATATCTTGGGAGCAGGTAACATTATAAAACTAAATGACCCACTTGAAAGTACGTAGCTGACCTACCCATTAAAAATTAAGGTCTCGCGTATATATCATTGTCTTGTCCATCTTAGAACTCGGTCGCACAAGGTCTCTTTGTTATAATATCTAGGGTACAACCTTGTAGTAACTGTAAATCAGTTTTATTGGTAGTTACTTCGAAACAATGTTAACAGTAACTGATGTCTTGGTTGTGTAGGAGTTTATGAGGTGCTTAGGTTTTGATGTAATGCTTTATGACGCCTTTTAAATGTTTAACATTGTAAAGTATAGTATTATTATAGTTATAGTATAGTATACTAAGTGAGCTAAGAGTTATATTTATGATGTGTCTTATAATCAAATTAATGTAATGTGGCTTTGTTCGGATTTTTATGAGAAGTCAGGGGATCTTTTCTTCAGACTCTTTAAATGAGACAGGGTCAAAACAGGACGTTTTTAAAAGCTCTTTACTTTACTGTTTTCAGTTTTACCTGATCCGGAACACACATTTAAAACTGTAATGTTTTCACTATTTTGGGGACGGATTAACTTGAATTTTAGAAGTTTATGTGTCTAAACTGGATGACAATGCAAATGCAAACACTACCGACAAAAGTATAGCCAGCAGATATCATGTGCGATTAAAAAAACGTTATTTACATCAGGCCTGCTTACTGGAATCACGAATTATTTTCTCTTTATTATGTTACATGTCTTAATTCAAGTGATAGCTTTTACTAACTCGTATGTGTTCATTAAGTCCTTAAAAAACTGACTTACTATTGGTATAAGTTATAGTTCTGTCGTAACGTAACACAAGAGACGAATAAATATAATTTAGATGAATTCTATGAGCCTTTTGTTACGAACGTGATCGCGATTTCGTTAATTCAACTTTGCCGACTCCGGCGCAGCGCTGTGTGGCCCGGATGCGCAGGCGGCGAATCTGACAGCTCCGCATACAGTTTACTTGCTTTAATGGATCTCGTATCAGGTCAGTAACCCCGTTTGTTGACATTTGATAAGTCCATGTAATGATAATTTTTTGAAACGCTTACATTATGAACAATTTCTAGACACTGAAATGAAATGAAAATGAAATGAAAAATGTTTATTGCACAGCTAGTAGATAAACTTACATTCCGACCCCCAAACAAGGTAATGACCTGTGTCTTGGGGAACAGTGATGATGAGTTCTCCGACATCTACGATACAAGCATAAGTACATGAATCGAAGAACTGCCTATGAGAGTTGTACAATAAACAATAACACAACAAAGATACAAAATAAGATTTAAAAAATAATAACAACAATAATACTACTAATAAAGATACAAAGGTAGCTTAAATACATATAACCTCGTTTAGGATACTACTAAGAGGAGATTTTCGGTGTCCTGATAACTATAAGGCTTTGCAACCATTTTTTAAGTTTAATTTTAACCTCATAGTTGTTTAGATCATATATATGAATTAAATTATTAATTTTACTGTATAGAGTGGAACTTAGTGCCGCGGTTTGTCGGTGGGCAAATGCTGAACGACAGGTTAAAGTTTTGGAAACAGCGTGTCCATGTCGTCGCAGAAGTAGCTTTTTATCTAGAGGTAATCTAGAATGATGACGTAGAACAGACTGCAGAATGAAAGTTTGCCTAACTGTAAGAATTTACACTATTCATGCTACCACGAAAACTTACCCCATCTTTAATCAGGTGGCAGTACAGTCACCAGCATCAATATCTCACATAGCAAAGCGTACATGTACGCTTGTATTAGGTATGCATAAATATCTGATACGACTCTATTTCTAGAGCCGGTAGGACGTGTCTGATATTTTTGCAGGCACCGCTGTGACAGATACAGATGTCACCTACAAAACTGTCGTTTTAGGCGTATTTAGATAAAATTGTATTACTTTAGGGATCTAAAGGTATCATTGTATCACGCATTGTTCCTCTTAAAGTCGTACCTCTACACATAAAAAACGTTTAGGACGCATTCGCATCAACGTCTCAATTCTTATCTATTGCCAACAATATCTCTCGTATGTTGTGCCTTTTCACTCTACATTGGTCGAAGTAAGTGCTTGATCATTTATTTTCTTCCTTTTAATCTCTCCAGTTCCTACGATTTTTTTTAAATACATTTTCAAAAAACCAAAATGCCTTGTTGAATTTCTCAAGTGGTAGATTTTTGTGACATTCATAAGTGACTTTTAATATCGATCCGATTACGAGAAGTAGAGCCGGCGAAACTCGACTAGCAAGATATGATCTGAACAAACAACCATCGTAAGTTTAGTGAAAGCTTGTAAAATATTAATTGTTTGAAGCTAACAAATGCCATATAGGACGAAGATAATTAATTCATGATCGACTAATACCTAGTAGAAAAGCTATAAACGCGATATGAATGCGCAACAAGTTCATGGACCATACCAATCAAGACCCGATTTTCAAATCGTCAATATCGTGACTATCGATTAACTAATGCAGCGTTGCTTCAATCGATTCCACATCTGCCACGGCGTGAGCGTGCACCTGCCCTATCGAAGCGTGGCACAAATCGGTTATCGGCGTGCCCTAGATTTAAATATGGCCGAAAACCGATGCAGTGACGTGGCCGAAAATGCATTTGTTTGTGTTAATGTTATGTTGACAGCATTGAATTACCATTCATGAACATTCTTGCAATGTGACGGGTTTTAGTATTAGATACTTTCGTTGTTTAAACGGGTTAGTGTCATCGTCTAAAAAGCAGCTGGTCTAAGTAGCAAATTAGCAATTGGTCTAAGGAGCAACTGGCTGGGTGATTCTTTGACTCAAAGCCGCGGATCTCCTATTCCGCGTAGCTGAGGCGCTTTGTGAATTGATGCAACTCGAACCCAACCTAACTTCAGTAACGTCAGTTGCTTTTTAGACCCCTTGGTTTTTAGACCAGTTGCTTCTCAGACCACTTGCTACTCGGACCAGTTGCTTCTGAGAACACTTGGTACTTAGACCAGCTGCTTTTTAGACGAAGTGCTACCATGTCGAGCTAAACTCGATTTAAGACGTGAGTTATCTGGTACAATATCATTTAATAGAAGTGCTTCCATTTTATAGAAGCGCATCATAACGTTTTAGATTGCTGCAGTTGGTGGTGTGCTAATAGCGGCACTTATTGTTTACTAAAAAATTATGTCTACTTTTAATTTAACAGAAAAAGTAAATGCATACCTACCTACATATATAGAGACTGGCTGGAGGCATTGAGGTAATTGGCTAAGATGAAGAAAATAAACTGAACAGAGAGAGTGACTTGGAGATCTTCAAAAAACGAACCTACCATTTTTTCAGAGCGCCCTTGCAACCAAAACACGAATAAGATAGAGCCGATCAAACCGATGTAGGTAGGCTACTTTTATCATCCCTATTATTACCTATTGTCTTTGGTCTGAGATCGTATCTTACTTGAGTTCAGTAACTTTCTATACCAAACCGAGTAACCTAGTAACTTACATCAACACATTATTATTAATACATCTAAATATGCAGCAAAGTGATAATACATACGCTAACATCCGTATCAATATAATATAGTGAACACAACAGTCAACAAGTGAAAGTGCGATATATCAGTATCACGATAGCGATTTTATCAACTTCATAATAATGAGTCATAAAATATGAACTCTTTTATAATGTTGACTAATTTGCATAAATATCTTATCTTAGACAGTTTTTTTTAAATATCTTATCAGAAAAAGACTTATTTAGCGATTAATATAAAACTGGTCATTGTATACAAACAAAGAACTCACCATTTCAGCAAAATTAGTATAATAAAACCACAGTAAAACACTAGTAAAATAAAATCACAATTTACAAAATGCACATAGCGACCGCTTGCATACACTGTCAAACTGACGTTTTGATCACAAAACGTAGAATAAAATAATTCAATCAATAACAAACCCCTCTGTCAAAACAAAGAGGGATGGAAATATGCAGCTCAGTCGAGAAAGAAAGGAAGGGGCGAACATGTGATTCAGTTGGTAGAGCGCTTGCCTGAATTTGGCGCGTGCGCGATGGATACCGTGTCCGCGTCAAAACAAGCGCGGTCATCCTTTTCTGAATAGGTGCAGAAGAAGGTGATGGAGCTAGTTCATTGACTGTGAAGTTTACGGTTCATACAAGACTCATGACATGACAAAGAATGTTATTTGAGTAAGAATTAAAGTTCGCTTTTTCACTGTTCTAAGGGGAAGCAGACCTGAGGTGCATAGGGAAATTCGTGTCGGTACCGTTGACCATCAGTGGTGTAGCGGTATAGCACGCGGTACGGATTACCGAGGACCTGGGTTCGATTCCCAGTGATGGTCTTATTTTTCTGTTTTTTCTGTGCATCTATATTTCAGTTTGTATTTTCAATTTCGGTTTTACGGGATGACCGTAAAAGTAAAAATTTGGAATTGAAATAAAAAATACAAAAAGATTCCAAAAAACCAATCTTAATTTGATTGCTTAGAAACGATATCTCTTGTCCGGGTGAGCGGTTAGTTCCAAAGGAATGCCGAAAAAAGTTCGAGGGCTTACGGCATAGATGTCGCTAGCGTCGCTGCTTAAGTGACTAAGTAAGAAACACAAGCTGAGATATAAGGTGCATAGGGAAATTCGTGTCGGTACCGTTGACCATCAGTGGTGTAGCGGTATAGCACGCGGTACGGATTACCGAGGACCTGGGTTCGATTCCCAGTGATGGTCTTATTTTTCTGTTTTTTCTGTGCATCTATATTTCAGTTTGTATTTTCAATAACGAGTAATTAGGTTTACATGACACTATAGTCTTTATGTAAGCGTTTTGTTTTGACAATCTGACCGGAACGACCTGTAGATCCAGATAGGACAATCTTATCAGCTAGATAAGGTGCTGCAACCTTGCTGCGAAGCGGCTGAGGTCATAATGCACTTAGCAACAAATTCAGCCATTTTATGATGTACGTAGGTGACAGACAAATCGTGCATCAAATAATGCTATCAGTACACATAGACTGTATCTACGTCGCTAGTCATTTTCCATTCCAAAGCCTTAGAATTATAATAAGTAATTTTACGATACCTGCTGTGAAAGGATGTAAATTTTGTCCAAAAGAACGACTTTTTGACATCACTAAAACAAGAAGGAATTATTAAAAAACGCCGTGGACTAGAGGTTTGATCTATGGCTTCTTAAACAGAGGATTGTGCGTTCAAATACCGGCTTCGTAACTCGTAAGTTTTTCAGAATTCATGTACGAAATGACACTTTGAATTTACGACGAAGGGCAACGTCGTGAGAAATTCAGAGAAAAGGTGCAGTGCTTAGCAGTTGGATCCAATTGGCATAGCTAGCATGGCACCCGGGGCGGATATTGTGTCAATCCAAAACTCGAATGAAAAAAAAACTTACCATACAAACAAGCACCAGGCACTATTAAGTAGATACATAATCATCATCCCAGCCTATATACGTCCCACTGCTGGGCACAGAGCAAGAGGGCTTGGGCCATAGTTCCCACGCGGGCCCAGTGCGGATTGGGAACTTCACACGCACCATTGAATTGCTTTGCAGGTTTGTGCAGGTTTCCTTACGATGTTTTCCTTCACCGCAAAGCTCGTGGTAAATTTCAAATGTAATTCCGCACATGAATTTCGAAAAACTCAGAGGTGCGAGCCGGGGTTCGAACCCACGACCCTCTGCTTGAGAGGCGATAGGTCAAACCACTAGACCACCACGGTTTTTTTGGTGCGTGCCAAGTTCCCAATCCGCACTGGGCCCGCGTGGGAACTATGGCCCAAGCCCTCTTGCTCTAAGAAGAGGCCTGTGTCCAGCACCCAGGTAGCATTTTGACGGACAAATGACGTCCTTTATTAGTCTTTTTAGACGAATATGACGTCAAACACAGACGTCATTTTATCCTTCAGGGGACGTCCACATGTCACAGCCTGAAGACGTCATATTAAGAGACTTTAGTGACGTCTTCTGAAGGTGAAATTTTAACTCAATTTTAACGTCAATTCAAGGCATTTCAGGAGGTGACATTAACGTAATATTAACAAAATGACGTATCGTGTGTCGCATATCGCAGTGGACATAGGCTGGAATGAATGAATGAATGATATTTATATATATATACTGCCGTGGTGGCCGAGTGGTTTGACCTATGGCCTCTCAATCAGAGGATCGTGGGTTCAAACCCCGGCTCGCACCTCTGAGTTTTTCGAAATTCATGTGCGGAATTACATTTGAAATTTACCACGAGCTTTGCGGTGAAGGAAAACATCGTGAGGAAACCTGCACAAACCTGCGAAGCAATTCAATGGTGTGTGTGAAGTTCCCAATCCGCACTGGGCCCGCGTGGGAACTACTGCCCAAGCCCTCTCATTCTGAGGGGAGGCCTGTGCCCTGCAGTGGGACGTATGTAGGCTGGGATGATGATGATGATATATATATATATATAATCTCTAACAACCCTAGCTAGTTGGCATTAGCCGGCAAGGCCATACACAGTGCTGCATAATGCACTAGCGACCTTGGCGATATTGCTCTGAACACTTAGCTCATATCGATAAAAGGCGTAGGATTTAGAGAAAATGGTTTTAATTAAACATAGAAATAATCACTATAAGGTTCAGGCTCAGATGGTCTGTCTAGCAAAAAAATTCCATTGAGTTAAAAATCTAATGAATTCTCAGAATTTTCCAAACTTGGATGGACAATCGTAAAATTTCATAGTCAATAGTTTCACTGAAAGTTATATTAAGTACGTCAAATGATTATTGTGTATTTCGTCCATTATTAATTTTATACTCTAGTTGTTGACATGTTGCTCTGTCTAATTACGAAGTAATTCATTTACAAACACAGCTAAGTATGATCAAGGTATTAGTCAAATAGCTGAAAACCTGAAAATAGTTCTTTCAGAATCGATAGTTGAATCGATTAAGTACACTATATTTTCCCTTTTTTCACTGTGCCCAGTCTTAAAGTTACATGCAAAATACGTCAATTAATCACTCACATGCTTTGAATTTTGAGTTGAACTCTATTCATTAACAAAATAAGAGCGTTGACAGGCAATTATGTAGAGTTGGTAATCCCATCCCAGCCTATATACGTCCCACTGCTGGTCACAGGCCTCCTCTCATAACAAGAGGGCTTGGGCCATAGTGTCCACGCGGGCCCAGTGCGGATTGGGAACTTCACACGCACCATTGAATTGCTTCGCTGGTTTATGCAGGTTTCCTCGCGATATTTTCCTTCACCGCAAAGCTCGTGGAAAATTTTAAATGTAAATCCGCACATGAATTTCGAAAAACTCAGAGGTGCGAGCCGCGGTTTGAACCCACGACCCTCTGCTTGAGAGGCGATAGGTCAAAACCACTAGGCCACCACGGCTTATATAGAGTTGTAGAGTTATAGAGTTGGTAATATTTCTGTCAATTTGGTTTTATTTCTATAAACATCACAGCGCAAATTACAAGTACGTAAGAGTAAGAGTAGAGATGGAAACGTAAGTAAGTATTTACGTATATTTTTGACACAGTTAAGCTATTTGAACGAAAATATGCATTTAACTAACTAAAAATAAAAAGTCCGATAGGAATGTCTGTGGTTTTCAGTTATTTAATTAACACCTTATGTAACGACACTGGCCTAAACTTTTGATTTTACTTCTCCCGAACAGTTTCCACAAAAAAGAATACGCCAGTTTTTACTCTTCGAAAGCAAAAGTGGTGTAAAAACTGGACAAAGGAATGCCAGGGTCCACTTAAATACAACTTAACCGCATGGAATGTGCTCTTATCGTACCTAACTATAATGAGTGATGGCTGTTTAGACGATTTTAAGTGACGAAGTGTTTTAGAAGCCTTCAATGGCTTTTAGTATACATTTGTTTTTAGATGAAACTACACACGATGCAAAATATCTTTAAGCAAAAAGTTTCAAAACTACGCCTAGGCGACTAAAAATAAGCAATTGATATATTTTCCATTGCATTTCTGAATCAGTTACTAATGTAGTTGTTTTTAATTAAAAATCAATATTGTGAAGAGACGCTTATTCTATGTCACTACAAGTCAGTTAAAAGCTTTTAATATATAAATAATAAAAACCAGCCAAAAGCGTGTCATACACGCCCAGGATAGGGTGCCGTAGCCATTACGAAACAATGAAATAATATTTTTCTAAGGATTTCGTATTGTGTACTGAATTTTAGGTTTATTTTATACCTTAGGCTGCTATTTATTTACCTTAAACTACTAATAATTCTCAAGCAATCTTAGCCGCTATAATTTTACTTGTAAATTTGATATATTTACTACCATTCGCGCTTTAAAGTTGAATATTTCGCAAACAGATTACCGAATAGAAAAATTGTCTTAGCAACCCCCGTGGTTTTAAAAGACCTATCCAACAATACCCCACAATATAGGGTAAGTCGAGAAAAAAAAATCACCCCCACTTTACATCTATGGGAGGTACCCTACATTTTTTTTTTACTTTTTTATTGTACCACTTTGTCGGCGTGACTGATATGTATATTCATGTCAGATTACAGCTTTCTAGTGCTAACGGTCTCTGAGCTTACACGCGGACAGACAGACGGACAGACATGGCGAAACCATAAGGGTTCCTAGTTGACTACAGAACCCTAAAAACAAGCATCTTTTGTTTTATATTTATTATTCTATTGTGGTTATATCGTTACTAGAATAGAATACTATCTACCGCAGGAGGTATATTGTACTGATAGATAACACAAGTGTACCTAAGCATGATGGCGTGAGAAGACGTTTTACAATTACCTAATGGTTACTTATGTTTCGGCGAAAATTATTTAGCAAATTATTAGCTCCCAAACTATTTATCCCATATTTTTATTTAGGCGAAATGTTATTTCCCAACTCAACTTTTCGCACTGATATCATTTCCCAACTAATCATTATAATTTAGGATTTTTATAAGATGTCATTTATGTTTTGGTCAAATGTATTTATTGGCATATCTTAAATTAGCAACATATTAAATGGCGTCCTACCTACTTTCCTAGTGGCACTTATCCTGGCTGCTAAAAAAAAACCTAACATCGAAGGCTCGCTTTGCTCGTCGCATAAATTTTGAAGTAAAACTTTGCAACATAAAAATTGGCTAAATGTTATTTGACAATTTGTTATTTTCCTAAGCCAATCATTTGCTACATATTATGATTGGTTTTTTGGAGTATTTTTTATTTCAACTCCAAATTTGTTACTTTTACGGGTATCCCGTGAAACCATATCGAAAATACAAACTGAGACATGGATGCACAGAAAAACCAGAAAAAGAGACCAGCACTGGGAATCGAACCCTGGTCCTCAGCATTCCGTGCTGTGTGCTATAACCCCTACACCACTGCTGGACAGGAATCTAGACACGAATTTTTCCTATGCATACATATCTCAGGTTCTTATTTCTACTTTGCTACTTAAGCAGCAGCACTAGCGACATCTATATGGCGTCGACAGACGTCATACTCTTTCGGAACCAACCGCTCACCCAGACAAGAGATGTTGCTACGAAGCAATCAAATTATGATTGGTTTGGTTTAGTTTAGTTAGGTTTAGTTAGAACTTAGGTATCAATTTTCGATGTCAATGAGTATTTTTGGCATTTTTCTTTGAAAATTTGTCTAAAGGTATGGGTTTTTATTGTGGCGTTCCTATAAACACATCCCAAAACTAAAGTCACATAAATGTAAAGATATATCTCTGTTTAAGTATATAAAACTATCCTAAACTTAAATAAAACCTCCACAAAACAAGAAAAAAGTAAAACAGCTCCCTTAGGCATGATTCTGAAGATGCTGGCAGGGTCCCCTTTTTGAACAGCTAAGAAAAATGTTAAATAACCGTGAACGTCCATAATCGAAGTGGTCATTGCTGGAAAGAATACCATCTCCTGTCGTACGTAGTGCTGTGTGGTATCTTATAACAATGGGCAATAGGTATGCCATCGATGAGTGATACGTATTGTTCAAGTAACAGGGCATCGAATATCGAGAATACGACCCGAGCCGCTCGAATGTAAATAAAGCACGAGTTATTTATTTGGATTTCCGATGAAACGATTGTAGTGGATTTTTGCAGGTGGTAGGACCTTGTGCAAGGTCCGCCCGGATTGCTACCACCATCTTGCTCGCTAATCCTGCCGTGAAGCAGCAGTGCTTGCATTGTTGTGTTTCGGCGTGGAGAGTAAGATAGCCGGTGAAATTACTGGCACGTGAGGTATCCCATCTTAGGCCTCTAGGTTGGCAACGCGTCTGCAATACCCCTGGTGTTGCAGATGTTTATGGGCGGTGGTGATCTCTTACCATCAGGAGACCCACTTGCTCGTTTTCCATCCAGTCGTATAAAAAAAAAAAAAAAATTTTTTTTCACCCAATTTGTTTTTGTATAAATTAACAATGGCAGAGCCAATATCTTACAATACAACTATCAGCTGGAAAAATACTATAATTTCAAGCGTTAAGATGTTTTTTGCTTCAATAACTACTGTAGCCAACGCTTCAGGACCCATTAATATTAACGACTACAAGCGATCACACAAAATAGGAGAAATTATCGCCAATACCTAGCGCCATATATCATACCATCATAGCTATTCTCCCAGCGACACGTTCATCATTATCATCATCATGATGGATGACAGGAAAACTAGTGTTCCTATTTAAAGTTTCTCACTGTACCTTAGTTTAAGATGTGATTTGTGTAGTTTCACAGTGTATTGGTCAAGACTGTAATGCTGTGAAATGTACTTTTTAATAAATAAATAAATCATCTACAGCGGAAAGATGGTTCACTGCTGGACATTCAAAAACGTCATCTAAAAACAACGCCACTATGACCGGTCTCACACCGCTAGAATCCATCGAACTCCTGCGATCTTCAATGATGAGTCCACCATATGGATGGCCAAATAACGCTGCGTCTTGCGTGCTCGCCACTCATAAACACGTAGGCCCCAAATACTCGTATTGTTCTTCGAGAAATATCAGAAAAAAGAGAGATGCAACGCAATATATTTTCGTCTAATATCTCGCAATTTTTGATCAGTGTGTGTTGCCTGTGACTGATGGCTCTGAAATATGGTCCCTCACTACATTTTACAAACGTATCTGATATAAGTAGGTACTTATGTCGTACGTAACCCAATTTTTCCTACTCAACCTTACAACTAACAAAATGTGCCTAAATTTCCACCTGCTCTACACATTCATCGGGGTACCAACAACCATTCCCAACTAACCAGTTATGTCGGCATTAACGTTAACAACTTAACTAGTTCCATTGAACCCAAATTGAAAAGGTGCATACGCATGATCGCGCGGCAAACAACAGACTAATTTAGATAGGAATTTGGGAAGGGCCATGTTTTAAACTGTTACAAAATTGCTTTATACTTTTAAAGCTCGTGAAACGCCTATCGTACACAGGTTTAGAAAAATAGGAAGTTTGCGCTTCCAGATGGGTGCTAAGACGAAGATAAAATAGTTTCAGGATACTTGGACTTATAACTTCAGTACCTGATGAGAGTTATTCGTATTCTGTTTGTTCCGAAACGCTATGTGTAACTGCGCCGATGTGATATCTCTAACAGCGCCGATGGTCGCGCAATCATGACCAGGGTGTTAGAAAGGAAGGGGTTAGATATATAGCTCTCAGCATTATGTATTATATAGAACCAGTGAGATACACCTTTGGCCTCATCTGCACCGAACCTATGAGATTGCTTTCATAAGTACTTATAGCTTTTGGTGAACCAGACATGTTGGTTTGGGTCAAATCTTGTAAGTCTTTTCTAACCTAGTTATAGGGGTCGGATTGACTTCAAATTGGATATACATATGTAAGTTGGATGACAATACAAGTACGGTCAACAAAAAGTACAGTCAGCAAAACAACTGTATTAGATTTTTTTTACAAAAACTTTTTTTTGGTGTTTCGTGCGTATGCCTGATCTAAGAACGACGTGTTTAGTTGCGCAAGAGCATCTCAGTAACGTCTGCAAGGTCAACGACATCTCCGTATACCACATGTCCCAGTATCCGGCTATGGGGTTCCGTAATTTTAATGGGTTTTTTACGGTTTAATGTGGTTAGGGACGACTGAATAGTTCAGTGGTTCAAGTTGAAAAGACGGATGGTGCCGGGCGACGTTAGTGTTAACTCTTATTTATGTGACAGCTTTTTATTCTCGGCTTCTATAAAGCTCTTACAAGAATAATGGCGATTTATTCTAGAGCAAAGAGTAAGGAATAAGTTTTTATATCGAACTAAGTACAAATTTAACACTATCTTGTACTTGTGACAGGTATTTGTTCTCCACACATCATCTTCCACACATTTGCCAAAGAATTCATAGCAAAATTAATTATTATTACGTGATTTCGTTTCCTCAACTGTACATGTACAGTCGCCAGCATGAATATCTGCCACAGCGGATCGTGCAAAAATATATGACACGTCCTTCCGGCCCTAGAAATAGAGTCGTATCAGATATTTATGCACGCTTGTTGTGTCAGATATTGGTGCTGGTGACTGTACATCCGTGCGTCATATAACATCCGAATGATAACAGTTGATTAGATTTCAATTAATTCAAGTTAAATATATTATTAAAGAAAATATCCAATATTTTTTCCATGTCAGTCCAATTGACTTAGATTTTATCACCACTTATTATCAGGCGTGATGTGGTCAAAAGCAAGCCTATTTTTACCCGACTTCCCGAGAGAGGGTTATTTTCTATGGACAACTTTACTAAATTGCTACTTTTATTAAATTAAAATGAAAAAAATGTTTATTAAAACACCCGGAGATCACCACAATTCATTATTCAGTTGTAGTTTAGGCCGCCTATTGCTTTCCTCAGAAAATCTCATGGATGTTCATGGCTTGTGGTGTTCATTTACTCGTATTATCAATTAGACAAAGAGAGGGAAAGGGGCTTTATTTACAAATATTTGATACAAAGGGTAGGTACGGAGGCATTTAAAAAAAAAAAGTGAAGGTACCCGTTCTTTTTTTTCAATATTGGAAAAAAAAAACTACTCAGAATCAAAAGCACAATCGATCCCGATGGTTAAAAAAAAGGTTCCAATCAAAAATGTCAAGTTTTGCGACGTTTTTCTTTCACGCACTCGCTCGGTACAGGCAGGCGTCACCAAACTGACTCATAAAATTTATATGAAAAAATTTAATACATTTTGAAAGAAAAGGTACACGTTTTTTTGAAAACGCCCACGTACATTGATGAATAAAATAAATTTGTGACCCACTTGCTCATAAATAATGTCAGTCCATGTTTTTTCTTTTACATAAAACTGACCGTGATTGACGAAAAGGTGTATGGGCATTTTTACTAAAACATGTACTTACCTAGCAACGGCATAGTTAAGGAAAAGTTAAATATTGACAGTTTTGTGACATTTTATTCCATATTAACTGTAGGGGAAAATCGTCACAAAACTGACAACTTTTAACTTTACGCCGTAGGTACATGTTTTAATGAAAATGCCCGTATTTCAGCATCCATGCAAAGGTGCATGTTATAAAGAACCTACATCTACTTGTTGGTAGAGCATTGTAAAACAGTAGGTATGCGATGGATCGTAAAATGCGAGCAAGATCGATTGAAATGACGTATGACAACTATGACAACCCCTAGCAATTCAATGAATTTTGCTTGCATTTACCGAACCCTGTGGCGTGCTGTGGCCGTATCGTCTTATAACGCGCTGACGTTCGCGATTGCATTCAACATCTCTTTCTACGATCATCTTATGCCGTGTGACAGAAAGAAGTGGTGAAAACGATTGTGATTCCAATTGTGTTATGTCATAAGGCCTCTGTTTATTATGTTATACATATTTACTTACTGATAATATCTTTGACGTCCTTGTAAAATCGAAAAGCGTATGTGCAAACAAATCTCTAGAGGGACGATAGGATACGAACTTCGATTTTCGAATTTCGTAGTAGCCCCCCAGCTTTAGCAAAACTGCTTTCGTATGTCTGTCCAGTGGATGCCCATTATCCATCTGTCTGTCTGTTCTCCTCTACAAGTCGCATCTCTCAACTGATTCTCGTGTAGATGTTTATGCAAGTTCGATAATCATTAAGTTTTTTTTTGCCGATTGTGTTTCAGGGTATTTTTAAAAATGGCGATTTGTCAGCTGACAGAGGCACTAGTTTTTCATTGTGCGCATTAGAATGATTTAGACTTAGTTTTCGAAATGTTATGTAGCTTTAAACCATAGTTTATGGTAGGTATTTACCGACCCCTCCTCTCCCTCCATCATAGTCAAATTTGCGTTTCTTTGTTTTCTAAAACAACATCTTGCAGTTTTTAACTATGTATTTGTTTTGTACTAATACTAACCTAACTCCTCCAACATGTAAGTATTAAGTCCAGAATATGCAATACCTAATAGATAAGCTATCAGTTGATTGAAATAGGCAATTGAACTGCACTGCATCTGCACTGCGTAATTGCACAAACTCCTTGCAAACAAGTCTAATCAGTTCTCAAGGTCAAAAGAACATACCAGAAACAATCACGTTTCTCACAACACACCCTTAATCATGATATTCTTTGTTTAATTTTAATTAAATATAACAAAGACACTGGCACAAAAGAAAACTAAAATAAAAACATACCTGAAAAAAAAACGTCCGCGTCCAGCCAATCCGCAATCACGCTCCGAAATGTTTTGAAATTCCGAACAAAATTTTGACGTTTCCGAAAAGGGCGGGAAATCTACGCATGCGCCGTGCACGCGCTACGTTCGCGCCAACACTGACAGATGCCAGCGACGCGCAGCAGCTGATTTCTGTTTAACACTAAAAACAATGGAATAGCGGTCTTGTTTAGGTTTGTTGAGGCTCGGAAATAGCTTGTAGTGATTTAACAAATGCATCGGCGAAATGGAAACTGAAAGTTTCATAACAGCGGCTTGTAGTAGTTGCAGTGGATAAAGGAAAGCAAGTTTTTCACACGCACTTATCATCATTCCAATCAATTCCGTACTTCAAGGTTGACGCTGACGATAATAGAAACATAGTTTTGTTATAGCCTTCTGATTGTCTATCCAAGATATTACGAAATAAATCCTTACCTACTATCTTCACTAATATAAATGCGAAAGTAACTCTTGTCTGTCTGTTTGTAACCTGTTCACGCTTATACCGCTGAACAGATTAAGATGAACTTTGGCGTGGAGATAATTTAAGACCCTGAGATCATCTCAGCCTATGTATATAGACTGCTGAGCGCAGGGCTCCTCTCAAAATGAGAGGGATTTGGCGTTCCCACGCGGGACCAGTGCGGATTCGGAACTTTACACATACCATTGAATTACTTTTCCTTCACTGTAAAAAAGTGATTTCGCACATGAATGTCGAAAAACTCAAGAGATGTGAGCCCGAATTTGAACCCATGACTGCCAGTACTGCCACGATCCTCTGCTTGAGAGGCCATAAAATCACACCACTAAGCCACCACGGCTGTTAGGAGGGGTGACTTGTATATTTCTATTCAATTTAAAAAAATACTATACCTACATATATGTTACGTATTACTATTCATCATCATCATCATCATCATCATCCCAGCCTATATACGTCCCACTGCTGGGCACAGATTACTATTAGATTGATTTTTAGCAATGACTAAATAATGGCTTGGAAACTTGAGTTTATGAGTGAATCTGCTCTAAACGCACATGGCGACAGCGACCTGTTTGGACATGTTTCAGTTGCAAATACCTACATTATTCTTGGCAACAGTATGAAAACAAATGAACCACATAAATGTCTTCCGTTTGCAAAACGATGAATCATTGAATGATCACGTCATATGACCTTGCCATGACGATATATTGACATACTTAAGTAATTGAAAATACAAACTGAAATATAGATGCACAGAAAAAACAGAAAAATAAGACCATCACTGGATTACCGAGGACCTGGGTTCGATTCCCAGTGATGGTCTTATTTTTCTGTTTTTTCTGTGCATCTATATTTCAGTTTGTATTTTCTATTTCGGTTTACGGGATGACCGTAAAAGTAAAAATTTGGAATTGAAATAAAAAATACAAAAAGATTCCAAAAAACCAATCTTAATACTTAAGTAAGTATCTTAGGTCAGGTCCAAAATATTGTAGTATTCTGAAGGTTTTTTTTATTTTATTTTACTTTCATCATCAGCCGGAAGACGTCCACTGCTGAACAAAGGCCTCCCCCTTAGAACGCCACAAAGAACTCGCCACTTACATCCACCGGTTTTCCGCAACTCTGGCCTGCCAGCGCTTCGTCTTCCGGTTCGTGTTTGCAACTCGAGGACTTTTCTCCCCCGACGGTTACCTGTTTTTCGAGTGATGTGGCCCGCCCATTGCCACTTCAACTTGCATATTTTTCCAGCTAGTTTGATGATGGTGATGATCATGAATTATAAATGGTTTTACCTCAAGATCTGTCTGCACGGAATTTGGGGTAGATGGAATTTTTTGATATCTATCTTAAATGATGGCAAAGGAATTATAGTAGAATACTAAAAATATCAACACGGATGTTGGTTTTAAACTGGGAAATCGTCGCTACGTCACATTGCGCCAGTCTGTAGTAATTTCTGTCTAAAATGCAGTGAAGGTCATTGTCACCTCTTGGCTCTGTTACAGGGTGACTGTATATAACATGATCAGTAATCTAAATACTAGGTTTTACCCGCGGCCTCACCCGCATTGACCATTAGATCATCCCTCTAGATCAGGCGTTTTCAACCTTTTGGTGTTAATAGCACACTTTTCGTTCGTCGAAGTTTCACGGCACACCAGTAAAAAATAGCCTAGTGCGAGTCGGACTATCGCGTAGGTTACCTATAAAGGGTTCCGTACAGTATACCCATAATAATACTTCTGGACACGGCACGCATCGTCCGGAGGTTCCTCACTCTGCGGCCCTGACCACCGGTAGCTTGGGCCCTACCCCGTCACCGGCGGCAAACTAGGTTACGTTTTCAAAA
Organism: Choristoneura fumiferana; assembly: GCF_025370935.1. Lineage (NCBI taxonomy): Eukaryota > Metazoa > Arthropoda > Insecta > Lepidoptera > Tortricidae > Choristoneura > Choristoneura fumiferana. Next base: position 5,100,835 of record NC_133486.1, read on the forward strand.
TATTTTTATTTTGTATGTACTTTTCTGTATTTTACTTTTTATAACTATTATAAAAAACCTAAACCTAAGAATGAAAGAAAAATAAAGAACATAATAATAATAAAGATAATATGTATAACATAAAGCACAGTTTAGGCTTATTAATAGGGTCTCGTTGACACCTTTTATACGAACCGTATACACTTCGCGGCAATCGCGGTACACCTGAAAACCTCTGCTCTAGATAATCGTCAGATTAAAAGTCAGCACGTCTCAAGCATGAAGCCTGAGTATGAAATTCTGACAAGCTCGAGTATTTCAAGATAACTAAGCTGTTTTTTTGCATTTTCTTTTCTAAATATATGACGAGCTCGAATATATATTTTTTTCTGTTACCTACCACCTAACAGACTTAGGCCATCGTTCATGACCACCCTGTAAATAGGTATGCGCAAGAGTCTTTGGTCCAGCAATTTTCCACCGGCTAATCCCAAATTCTCGAAACGTGCACGATAGCCATCAGTCTAGCCACGAGTCAGTAATTACGCCACTTTGATACTGTAACTAAAATGTAATTGCTCTGAAATGGATGCATTTCAATCCGTAGGAACGGAACATGCGACAAAAAAGATAAGTATAGATCGCTGATAATTCTTACAAACATGCCTATACTTGGTTTGGATAGGTATCTAACTAAATTTAAACAAAACAACGTCAATTGGTGTATTAAATATTGAAATTCCCTCATTAAACTATCTAAACATTTACATTTCTGTATTGAAATGCCTCTCAAGCAGAGGGTCATGGGTTCGAACCTCGGCTCGCACCTCTGAGTTTTTCGAAATTCATGTGCGGAATTACATTTGGAATTTACCTCGAGCTTTGCGGTGAAGGAAAACATCGTGAAGAAACCTGCACAAACCTGCGAAGCGATTCAATGGTGCCTGCGAAGTTCCCAATCCGCACTGGGCCCGCGTGGGAACTATGGCCCAAGCCCTCTTGATCTGAGAGGAGGCCTGTGCCCAGCAGTGGGACGTATATAGGCTGGGGTGATGGATGATGATGATTGAAATGCCCTAGTCAAGTTTGTATTAGGGCTATATTTCAACGGGATACCATGGCGGCGCAACCAGTCGCCGCCGCCAACAAAATGTATGAAGATTTGCGCAACCAAATGGACATCAGGTGAGATACCATAGAGTTGCATACATTTTGTTGGTGGCGGCGCAACCAGTCGCCGCCACCAACAAAATGTATGAAGATTTGCGCAACCAAATGGACATCAGGTGAGATACCATAGAGTTGCATACATTTTGTTGGTGGCGGCGCAACCAGTCGCCGCCACCAACAAAATGTATGAAGATTTGCGCAACCAAATGGACACCAGGTGAGATACCATAGAGTTGCATACATTTTGTTGGTGGCGGCGCAACCAGTCGCCGCCGCCAACAAAATGTATGAAGATTTGCGCAACCAAATGGACACCAGGTGAGATACCATAGAGTTGCATACATTTTGTTGGTGGCGGCGCAACCAATAACAGCTACAAAAACAGCTAAACCGATCTTGATAAACATGTCTAAGAACCATGGCTAGAAAACCTGCTTTCAATAAAAAAAACGCATTCAAATCGGTCCACCTGTTTAAGAGTTACGGTGCCACAGACAGACACACATTGCGGTCAATCTTACACCCCTTTCTTGCGTCGGGGGTTAAAAAACGAGCCTACTCCTTTCTATAAGGGCCGGCAACGCATCCGTTACTCAACCTACGTTATTGCTTTCCATCAGGTGACCCACATGTTCCTTTCCCCCCATCATATAAAAAAAACTAGTTAATATAAAAAGTGTCCCACTGCTGGGCAAAGGCCTCTCCTCTCTTGCTCCACTTGCCCAGCAGTGGGACACAAAAATAGGCTAATAAAAAAAATATATATATATATATATAAAAAGTTACTTCACTATGTCTGGTGGAAAATTAAATGCACAATTTGACATTCAATCTGCGCAGACGCAGGACAAAGCTTTGGAGGCATTGTTGTCGCGCAGGCACCGTGACCGACAGACAGACCGACTGGCAAATTAGTGCTTGCTTGATGACATGACTGGGATGTTTTGTTAATAGATAAATATAGTGTGGCTTGAGATTTGAGGGAGTTGGATAATATGAAGTATACGTCGTATACGACGTATAAGTCTGTGTTTATACTAAGTAACTCAAAATTCTCCGCACATACTAATTGTGCTTTTTACTTGTTTTTCATATCATGATGGATGAGCAATTGAATTTTATACATCAACCGTTATCATATAATTGCATAGTTGAAGGCCAATTACACTATCACTTTGCATTTTAAGTTAATTAACATTAAAAGCGGGTCCCCCGACTCTCATTTTAACTATAATTGCATTAGGTAGGATCTTTAACAATCACTCTCTGAATTTTTCGTGGAAAAAAAATAACAAAATCGAAAAACCTGACTGTCAAAATAAGTCATCATCATCATCATCATCAGCCCGAAGACGTCCACTGCTGGACAAAGGCCTCCCCCTTAGAACGCCACAATGAACGACAACTTGCCACTTGCATCCACCGGTTTCCCGCTAATAAGTAATAAGATAAAAATAAATCTAGTGGCACAACATAGCCCTCCTTCGGGCAGTTGATTAAACAGGCAAATTTTGTCCAGTTAGGTAGTATTTAAGTCCAATTAGTATTGAATTTGAAACGGACCGCCGCCGGCTCTGTCTGCGGCACAGAGGCAGCGAGGATAGATCTTTCTCGCACTCTCGCTGCACCAGGCCACCTCTATCAGGTGTTATTACACATTCGAGCGTTTCGATCACCTCAATTTTCGCGGTAACATTCTTACAGGCTTTTATTTTCACCTGTCCCGTTGTCTGTCTGTCTGTAAACAAATGTTGCAAGTTTAATTCGACCAACTTCCGGTAGTTGGATTGACTTTAAATTTGGTATACTCGTGTATATTGCGTAACAATACAGAAATCTGTTAGTGACATCCTGGTAGTATGGCCAGGATCGTCTCCACAGGACAGAACTCTTCAACGGCTAATGGCATCGACTTGAAATTTGGTATGCAAATGTAGTTTGCGTGACAATACAAGTACAGTTAACAAAAAGTACAGTCAGTAAAAAAATATTGTATTCAAAATGAGATTTTTACCAAAAACTCATTTTATGAATGATGAATTTGTTGATATTTTCAATAATTTTTAGACACCTTGTACTTCTACTAGATAACCGGAAAACTGTAAGAGAACCTTTTTCCATGTCAACAAAAATGCACCCCCGTGAATTAAATAAAATAAACGCCAGAATAGTACCCATCAACGACCTGTCGCTGTCAGTTATAGATTTGAAAACGATCGGCAGCGAGACAATTAATTATATAAGCTTACTGAAGAAACACTATTGGCGCTGAAATCAACTGCATAAGACGTGCGTATGCGCATGTAAAATCATTCTAGGACCTTTGACCCCATAAGTACTAACTAGGTATGTATTTGCATTTGAGCATTCTACCGTTAACAATAACAATGGTGATAAGAAAACAATGACTTTGACATGCAAAGGTCGATGCACCCTTATCAGCAACATAACTGAAGGCAGGAATATTACGGAAATAATAAAAAACAGGATTGCTAATGTGGAACCGCAAACTTCTTTTTTGTAATCGACTTTTGAAAATCGATTTTCAGCAATTGTAAGCGCTAATTTTATAATAATACTACTGTAAGAAGGCTAATAGTTATGTTGATCTTAATACGGTATTTGTAATTTTTTTTTAAATTTATTAATTAAAGCTTAACAATGCATGTTATCAAACAGATTTTTTTTAAGCTATCTTAAATACGAGTACAACAGCGTTAAAGGTTTGAAATTCAAGAATAGACAGAGAAAGACTTACTTGCATGTGACGTCACACGCAAGTAGCGCCATACGTGCCCCAAAGCTTTTAGGACATAAGCTATTCAATTTGGTGTGTGAAGTTACCATTGCACGCTGGACCCGCAAAAAAACTACAGCATAAGCCCTCTCAAACTGAGAAGAGACCTGTGTTCAGCATTGGGACGTGTTGAGAAGGTTGTCAACATATTATATCATCATCCCAGCCTATATACGTCCCACTGCTGGGCACAGGCCTCCTCTCAGAACAAGAGGGCTTGGGCCATAGTTCCCACGCGGGCCCAGTGCGGATTGGGAACTTCGCACGCACCATTGAATCGCTTCGCAGGTTTGTGCAGGTTTCCTCACGATGTTTTCCTTCACCGCAAAGCTCGTGGTAAATTACAAATGTAATTCCGCACATGAATTTCGAAAAACTCAGAGGTGCGAGCCAGGATTCGAACCCACGACCCTCTGCTTGAGAGGCGATAGGTCAAACCACTAGGCTACCACGGCTATCAAAATATTATTATATATTATATCTTATATATATCAAAATATTATATGACATGACGCAATGCAATCAAAAATACCCATACCTAAGTATTTTATCTATAGTCAATTTTAAGGTTAAATTATTACGTGGCAAAAGTCACGTAACTAATAAAAAACTTAAAAGATTATGATGCTCTAGCCTAGTTAGTACTAAAGGTACCATCAGCCAAATATGTGGTCTGCCACCCTAAAGTTGATAATCGCTTGCATGTCATAAAACAATAATGCCAATATACGTGTCTGTCAACTTGAAAGTCCGACTTAAGCGACATATTCATTTGATAGGAACTTGTTTAAAAATTGATAGACCACTTATTTGTCTAATGGTACGTACTACTCGTAAAAGCGCCGTCAGCAAGATTTTTAACCCCCGACGCTAAAAGAGGGGTGTTATGATTTTAACACCATGTCTGTCTGTGGCATCGTAGCTCACAAACGATTAGACTGATTTCGATGCAATTTTTTTACGTGAAAGCGAGATTCCTTTCAGTGGTTCTTAGCTATGTTTCATTAATATCGGTTCAGTCGTTTTTGAGATATTGAAGTTTGAAATCGGGTGTTTTAATCTCTTCTAAGTCGATTAAGGTATTGTCAAAGAGCAGAATTTTCATGGCATTTTTTGACCTGTCATAGTGACTTCTCACTTATCGACTCTACCAAAATGATGTCGATATATTAGAGTCGTTATTTAAAGGTTTTTAGTTAAACCACTTAAACGCAGCAGCAGCAGCCTGTTTCCACCATAAGATGCGCGAAGATATGTTGCGAGAAATATGTTTTTCATGAATACATACATTTACTAAATTTCTTGGAATAAATGTTGATCAGAATCTAAACTGGAAGCAACATGTTGATGAGGTTTGCAATAAGATAAATAGGTTTGTTTTTGCGATAAAGAAGCTAAAAAGAATAACGTCAACTGAAACAACACTTATAGCATATCACAGCTATGTTTGCTCTGTTCTCCGGTACGGAATATTGTTGTGGGGAAATTCAACTGACATACAGAGAGTTTTCGTTGCTCAAAAGAAATGTGTTCGAGCAATAGAAGGTCAAAGATGGACAGAGTCATGTAAACCCTTATTTAAGAAACATAAACTTATGACTATAACATGCCTCTACATATTTGAAATTTGTAAATTTGTAAGAAATAATATGTATTTATTTAATTTAAAATGTAATGAAAAAAAGCGTACTTTAACCCACAAAGCACTGTTAGCCCCTAAGTGTAGACTGAGACTAAATCGCAAAAATTGTTATCATATGGCGATTACAATATATAACGCATTACCAATTTCATGGACACGTTTACCAAATAATGAATTTTATCCATTACTGTGTGATCTGTTAACTACAGAGTGCTTTTATACATTGAGCGAGTTTTATGTTAAATGTAACCAATTGACATTAGAATCGCGATAAGCAAATAAATAATTATATTAGGCTCCAATTTATGATTTTATATATGACATGACATGCTGGCTAAAAATTGACATATAAATTTAGTAAGTATTTGGTAAAACAAATGTCATTATCATCATGTCAGCCGAAAGACGTCCACTGCTGGACATAGGCCTCCCCCAAGGCTCTCCACTCAGACCGGTCTTGCGCTTTCCGCATCCACCGCGATCCCGCGATCTTAACCAAGTCGTCGCTCCATCTTGTTGGAGGCCTACCGACAGCTCGTCTCCCGGTCCGCGGACGCCATTCGAGAACCTTCTGGCCCCCATCGGCCATCCGTCCTGCGAGCAATGTGCCCCGCCAACTGCCACTTTAGTTTCGCAATTCTTCGGGCTATGTCGGTAACCTAAAAAAAATAAATGTGATTTAATGTAATTTTAATGAATTTATAACAAAAAACTCTATTAAAACTATTGCATGCCGTTAAGGTGAAATAATTGTGCATAATGTTTAATATTAAGACCTTATTGTATTATTATTATTATTTCAAGCAATAAATGAATTATTATTATTATATTATTATTATTATTATTATTACATACATACATAAAATCACGCCTCTTTCCCAACGGGTAGGCAGAGACTACATCCTTCCACTTGCTACGATTCAGGCATACAACTCTCGCTTCCTCTACATTCATCAATCTTTTCATGCATGCACGTCGGTTTAGAGTACTCCTGACCCGACCTTTCTTCAGAACGTCCCCGATTTGATTGTGATACGTTCGTCTGCTTAGTCAATCTGTTTTCATGAATAGAACCGCTTAATTTACCTATGCTCGCACAGCACGTCTCTGGTGGAAACAGCGGAACTCGCAACACATCCTCGCACATCTCTGGTGGAAACGCGGCCTAAAAAGTTGTATCTTGTTCAGTTTATCCCACGATGACGAGCTTTTCAAGGACCAGTCGACTCAAGTCCTCCTAAATAGGTCAATGCTCCCGATTGTATCGGATCCCATGCGACCACCATGCTTGTCTATTCAACTATATGGTGGTGAAAAAAATAAAGCTGATGGCAAACACTAGTTGAAAGGCAATTGATATAATCGCATTTTTAACCGACGAGGAGGTTCTACGTTCCAAGGTTACAAACCTTTATTTTATGTATGTTCAAAAATCCCTAATTTTTTTTTATGTAATTTTTGTTTATTTTATGTCTTTTTGTGTACCTATTTTTTTTGTATAATTTGAATTTTACAGCGCATTGGTGTTTCAGCTGAAATGCTGTAATTTTTTTGTTGACAAATAAATAAATAATAATAATAATGTTCACCGATGACTCAGTCAATTGCGGACCGATTTTTAAAATTCTTTTTTAATTAGAAAGTGTACTCTTCTGAGGTAGTCCCTCTTCAAGGTTTTTGTGTTCGGTTCCATTTTTTTATATTTTTTTAGAGTCCGTTTTACCTTTTTTTGTTAAAAAATTCTTTATTAAATCTTTATTTTATTTCTCTGGTGAACAAAGTGGTGATGATTACAATATGCCATGCCCTGAATATAACAACAATTAATTTGTATGTATTTACAAATTTATTGCAATTTTACTTGAATTGAAACTACCCAATTGGATGATCTTGCAGAAATCAATATGATCTTGTTGTGTCTGAACTTTGCCACTCTGAAACTACCAGTGGCGTGGAGTAAACATTTTCGTTAGGCAACGCGGAGAGAAGCGTAAATTAAGTCTTCAGGTGCAACAGTTTGTTGCTGTCACTGCCACTTCTCGTTTCTTGAACTTTTGTATGCAGTTATCAAGGCAAACCTACAATACACAATCTCTGCCATACAAATACTCGTCATCACTGACGTCACGTTAAAAATCTTAGGCAGCAAGATCGGAATCAAGTTGTTACGTCGCAACGCCATTGGAAACTACTCTATTGACTAAAATTATATCATCCTATTGACAATGTATTGTACTGATTGTAGTGTGTAGCTTGTATACTCACTATTATACAAAGTCTGTTTCTGATCGAGTTGTTTTTTGAAACTCACATTTACTTAACTGCCGGTACGTCGACAGTAAAATATTTCTTAAATCTACCTATAAATAAAGGAACCAGTTCAATGTCCGGAGGGCTGGGAGGACCTCAGGACCCTCAAACGTGTTCGGAATCAGAGGGTTTCGGTAACTTTGATTTAAAAAGCTTTTAGGGTTCAATGCATAAAGACATTTGAACACGCCTTAGAAGGGGCGTTGACCCTTATGCTTTTATTTTATGAGTTTAGTTTATTTTCTTATAATTTTTGATGATTACTTCCTTTATTTTGATTTTAAATAGTATAAAAATAAAGTCACTTCCCTCGTTTACCTTAATACTATAATGGGCAGCCAACGTGTTAAAGTTCTATATGGTGTACTTTACGTTAAAAAAGTTTGATACTACTCACTCAAATTTAGTGAAATAAACCCGGTTATTCACGTCTTAAATTGAGTTTAGCTCGCCTGTTTCGGGCTTCTTCGTAGCCCTTCTTCTGGGAGCACGCATTTTTTTCTATCTGCTCGTTTTCCTCCTATCACATAAAAAATATATTTGTCTACTCAACATATTTTAGTTTTATTTACTTAGTTATAAACTAAGCCAATTTTTGTACAATTGATATACAATATTTATTTATTGTTGCAATTTTCGTTCATCGTTAACACATTCTTAAATTTTTACTATCTCCATATATTTTTTTATTTACATTATATTTTTGTATGAACTTGCGTAACTTCCAAACGGTACTCTCGAAAGACAATTAAATCATTTAACTACTACGGCTTTAAACTTTATTTCCAAGTAAGTTCTGTTCTTGTCTAATTATAAGAAAGTCAAGTGGTCGGAAATAATGAACGATGTTTTAATGAATAATGAATCATGATGCGTTAGTTTAATTAATTAATGTTAAAGTATGTCGAGAACACGTGCTTGTACTTAATTTATAAACCATAGAACGCATATATTTTTAATTGCTCACTTGATAAAGATAAAGAGTTACGTTTTTATAAAATACTATCAGTTAGTACCCGTGTCTTGGACTGTGTCCTGCGGCCTCTAGCGTTTTCGAGAAGAAAATTGTACCCTCACAATGATAATGAATAACAATGCAGCTTTAAGAAAATAAAAATATCTACAAACAAACAAAGTTTATTTGTTTTTTTTCTCGTTATGTCTTACTTATAAGTTGCTTAAAAATCGACTTTGCCAATTGCTCGCATATGCTAGATTTATTTTTATTTATTTTAGAGGTCGCTACCGCTTGATACAATTATATAAAAAACGTAAATTGGCATATTGATGCCAATGCGCATATTGATCCGTTGCGTTGTATTGAAAACATGTCACCGTTTTGTATTTATTTTACTTTTTCAACATATCTTGGTGTATCAAGTAAGGGGAATTCCCGAGCAATCTCCCAGAAATCACACATACTTAAGACAATTTTATATTATTTATTTTTCATTTATTTTTTAATATTCTACGTCATACTATACTGTATGTACTTCTACTATTTTTGTGATTTTTGTGTGTATCATGTGTGTCGAATAAGCTTTTTTCATTCGTTCATTCATTAATACCCCCCTACTCGATACACCCCCCTCGCTCTACGACGGTTACTTAGTTAATTTTTTGACTTCAGAAATAAATAAATACCTTGATGCGAAAAAAATCTACCCCAGTCTCATACATATCCTAATTTTAATTTACTTATGCTAAATTTTCACATAAAAAAATAGTTTTCAAAACTTTGATAGCTGCTAGCGACTCCTAGAATTAGTAAAAAAAAAACTTGCATCCGTTAATCGGACACAACAATGACTTTTATGAAAGTTGATTTACAAGCAAAGCAAAACCCTATATACCTATTAAGATGAGATTAAGTAAGAATAGATAACACGGGCAGGCGAGCAAATGGGTCACCTAATAGGCTAGAAAATAAATAATACCTATTCAAGAAACCTTTTACGCCATTTTAGATAAGGTAAACTTGTAACTAACTTACAGCATAACAAAATCTAAATTTACATTTTTGAGATATTATTTTTTACTATTGATTGTATTTTACTTCTAACAACGTTTTAAATGTTTTTAATGTTAAATAAACATCTAATTGTACCGACAAAATGCTTAGAAAAACGCTTGCAGGGAAAAACTGCTTAGCTAAGCCTAGTGCTTTTAACATAATAACATAAACAAATCACTTCACACAAAGACAAATTTTTAAAACGCAGAAAAGACCAAATATTTGTTTTTTCCTATGTGTTGTCGCAGTTGCATAAAGCAGTCGTGAAACGAAGGGTCTTATTGTGATTGTGAACAAGTGCAAGGGTTGGTGACTTGAGAGCGAACAGGGACATCCAATAGAGCTGTCCACAAGAAAAAATATTTTGATGAAGACGCTGATTTTGTCAGTTTAAAAAAATAAGTGATTTATGAAGGGGGTTATTCTTTATCTTCTGTTGTTTACAACTACTGGAAATTAGTTGAATTGAACTTGCAAGATTTGATTACAGACAGACAGACAGACAACGGGACAGATGAAACTAAATAAAAGCTTGTAATAAGGAATCAAACAGTAGAAAATATTTTTAAAGTACGTATACAAAACGCAGCAGTTTAATTGATTTAGCTAGTAACAGAAATTTCTATCTTCATATAATGGAATAGAACACTTTTATGTATATGTAAAATCTTACAAAAGTATCTTTTAACTACCCAACGCCATCTACATTTGGGAAGTAGAAATACAGTAACAAAGGCCAAAAACTAGCCAAAAATTACTTAATAATATCAAATTTTTAAACCAATTTTTGTATTGATATATATCATAAAAAATCATTTGATATATATCGGATATATATCATGATATATATCCATTGATATATATCCTCGGACCCTGCAAATGAAGTGCTGGGTTTTTTTAATAAAGACTAGAATCGTGAAAATAAAATCACGGTGACGAAAGCGACTCCATTCCTTTCGCAACTCTGAAACCCTAAATGCTTAAGAAATCATCTAACACGCAATGGACATTCACAAAGGACATATGCACGTGTGGCCTCACGTGGCCCAAACTAGAGGTCAACGCACTTTTAAAAACAATATGCTCTATGATTGTACGCCTTGATTATTAAAGAAAGTGCATCTGAGGTTTTGTTTCTACGCAGCTGCGACCGGATGTAATGATTGGTCAATTCGATTCGGAACAGTTTGGGGTGGATCAGTGGAGTATGAAGAATCCCTTGGTGGTTGGCCAAGAGACACTCAGCCGTGAAAGGATTTTGGCCGGTAAATTGATAAATCGTCACTACTTTGGAAAAATCTCGTATCGCAAATCAATGCGGTCAACAAAATTGATTCTTGAAAATAAGATAATTTAGAAAAAAAAACTGATTTATCGCTACATTAAAACCAAATTTTCAAGTTCAAAATAATAAAAGAAAAAGTTGTCTTTGGTGACTTCTCATTCTATCGTTTTTCAATATTTTTAAAACAAAAAATACAATATCTATCCACTCATACTCAACGAGCTCTAAACAACGATACCCTACTCGATTTTCTTTGGCTTTGGGTGAACAAGATCCTTATACTGTAAAAATTCTAAGACTATAGTATAGTACCATGCCGTTTGGTTATTAACCTGTATGAGGGTCGACGGACAGACCGATGGACACCCGAGTACCTAAAAGCTATAGGATTTCATTTAGACACTTCAGGTACAGAGAACCCTAAAAAGAAAATTATTGTATTTTTGTACAGTATTTATTTTTAAAAGTTTACATAACGCATTGCCTTGATGTCATCAGAATACTTTAACCAACGACAAAGATGATCATTGCGTAGTCAAAAACAATTGAAATAACTATTAAACAAAAACAAAACGCCATGGCCACACCTGTGACAATACAGATGTTAAACTCGAACGAAATCATAACAACTACCTACTACCTAACCTACACCAAATATTTTGTAAAATGGTTGTAGATACTTTAAAGAAGTTTTTCCATTTCTTTTCGTATTGAATATAGGATACCCTAAATAAACACTATTGAATAAATCAACAACAAAACTAAAATTGTCCGTTGACAGTTTTAATGAACATCGAAACAAACAAATTAGCAGCTCAAGAATGAAATTGAAAAAATATATATTTGTTAACCCCTCGTATACGGGAACTAATAAAAGTACTGGATTCTAGCACAAATTATGCTGATTTAAAAAAAATACAAAAAGATAGCCTTAAATTTGGCACTGATCAGCGCCTAAACATACGAGGGGTTAATTCTGTCTACATGACATACATACACCATAAAAAAAATGATAAAGTTTGTTTGAAATTATATCTTTGGTACTTTTAACTGAATAACTGTTACAGGGCCCACCTTGTCTACAATATTACCTCGTATAGGTAATATTGAGCTTCCTGTGTCACTGTTTCAACAACAAAGGTAGTGATCGAGTCTATAGTTTAGTTAGCTCCCAATTTTACAACAAAGGCTGCATATATTACACATAACGTCTAATTTAAGCACATTTACCATTGCTCATTGTTATAATTCAGTACAATATAATGTGACGTTTCGATGACATTCTGATTATCATATCAAAATCAAAATGTCTGTCCGTCAGTCGTTTCCGTACCCGTATGTTTTAGTGTAATTGAGATTTCATTTTAGTGATACTATAACAAGTTGGCTGAGGATGTACTCTAAAACGTAATCTTTTTATTACTTACCTTTTTTATTAAGTAATAATCCATATCTCAATTAACTATAATTTTGTGTTTTTTTCTGCGGCCTTTTTATGTAATGTAATGTACCTACCTATATACGACAGATTGAGATTGATAACGGTGTCTCAACAGTCAGATAGGTACCTTATCGAAATTAGAAAAATCCAGGCAGACTTTTAAAAGTAACCGGATATTTTATATTAAAGGGGTATTATGGTCTAGTATATAGTCGACGATAAAAATAAAATAAGGTGAAAACTATATATATTTTTGTAGTAGAGACTATACCACGCGCCATATAAATCTGCCTAAAAGTTCATTACTGAATATTTAGTTTTGACGCATTTTTGAGATACATTTTAATGCGACGTCTTTACGTTACTCCCGGATTGTATTCGAATAGCTTTTAACGGTATAGTGCCCATTCAATTATTGGAATTATACCTTTATAGTTTTTGTGGTACTAGTCGTGGCAATGAACTTTTAGGAAAAGTTAGGCGGCGGAAGGTATAAGTTTTCATCCCATCCCGCAATGGATGCTCGTACTTATTTAGGTAAACCTAACAAACAAATTGAACGTAGATATAATAAAATGCTAGCCGTTCCTCCGCCTCACAATGGACCGTTTCATTATAATTAAGTTTTTATAATTAATCATCATACCAGCACGATATATGAAAGGTAATTTGGCTATTCTAAAGCGGCTAGAATGCACTTGAACAACCAAATGTCGGTAAACTCGTTAGATGCTCGATTAGATGCGATGCAATTGAAGGGACTATTCATTGATGCAAATGCAGTTAACGATAATTAATTAAGAGATTATAGTACTCGTAATACCGGTAAAACTATTAGGTTTGTTGGATGGAGCTGTTTGGGTGATGAAAAATAAATGATGAAATGGTATGGTACGTGGAAGAACTGTGCATACTAGTCTTAAAGATATGACATTTGGCGCAAGATTTTTTATGCAACGTTAATTAATTTCACGATGTAATTTATGGGAATACTCACGTGAATTTCAGGAGCTTCCTGGAACTTAAAACGAAATTTGAAATGTAGATAGCTGGAAGTCTGCAATAACAGACAGGCTACTTTTTTATCTTAAAATTTCCAAAGGATCAGGATAAATTTGTGCAATTTCACCCGCTAGGGAAGACACATACCTACATCTCGGCGTGGAATTATTTATACATCGTTAGTGGAATGCTCGATATAATTTTTGGCATTTCCCACGAGAATGTCAATTCAATTTCAAGGCAATAGTATACACGTGCGAAGCTGCGAGCGAGTAAAAGCTAGTTTTACAATCATTTTGCTTAACGAACTATTCACTTTTACTCACTTACGCAGTATGTATATATATTTTATATTATGTATTACTTATATTATGTATGTACTCTATTTTTTATATTATGTATGTACTTTACGTAGTATGTATGTAACTAGTGAATCTTTAGCAACAAAGTACATCACTTTCTTTGGTAGATGCAGGTCGAGCAAAGCACGATTTAATGCTAATGAACTACTTCAAAAGGTCTCGCGTCAGCTTTTTATAAACATCCGAATTGACAGCTCCATGTTGTATGGAGTAATGGCGTCATATCAATGCGCGTTTGGAATGTACGATCGAATCAATGAAATCGTGATCTGCGGTCCTTTCGCAATAATGTCCTTATGACAATGCACAACATGCTTAAACATTTACATTTGCTTACTGCAAGTATGTTCTACGGTGGGTGGTAATTTAAACGACGCGATCAGAACAAAAATTTCAATGAAAAACTTTTAAAAGGATCTTCAGTCAAACTAATTACTACCTAACCCTAAAGAATTTGAAGACAACCTGTAAATATAATTTCCAACAACACAACAGATTCATAAAATCCACCATCTACTTTTTTTTTTTTATTTGACTGGATGGCAAACGAGCAAATGGGTCACCTGATGGTAAGAGATCACCACCGCCCATAAACATCTGCAACATCAGGGGTATTGCAGACGCGTTGCCAACCTAGAGGCCTAAGATGGGATACCTCACGTGCCAGTAATTTCACCGGCTGTCTTACTCTCCATGCCGAAACACAACAGTGCAAGCACTGCTGCTGCACGGCAGGATTAGCGAGCAAGATGGTGGTAGCAATCCGGGCGGACCTTGCACAAGGTCCTACCACCTGCAAACCTACTACTTACTAAGTTTTAAGTAGCTGCGTCACGTCATCATCATCATATTAGTCGTTAAGACGTCCACTGTTGGACATAGGCCTCCCCTGCTGAGTATATAGTGAGTAGCTGAGTACTGCACTACTATGACTATCAGAAGAATTTTACCAGTTGATTATAATCATCATCTTGTCATCAGACAAAAAACTTATATTGGCCAGTTAAAGTGAGAACGTTGATTAACGTAACAAGCACATTACGGGTCTGATCATACGACGAGCGAGGCCAACGATCCATTCTCATTACGAATGATTGCTATGGTGCATTAACAGGCAGCAAGGAGGCTAGTAATGTGGATCACGCAGCGTGTCGGAGGTTGACAGGTGCCAATCTTGTACGTGCGCCAGCGCATCGTGCTGCCGGGAGCACACTGAGATATAACGATAAATGAATGAATGAATTTATTTTAGATAAACTACGAACAAATTGACTAGTAACCATAGGTACATTAGGGTGACACTATTTACCGGCCGTACAATACCAACATTATATTTCGTGTACACGCCCATAGAAACTCATGTCAGTTTGACACCAGTTTGTATGGGCGTGTACACGAAATATCGGGTCGGTATTTCCATGCCGGTATACGGTATTTGACTATTTTTTATATATTTCATAAATTAAAACTTCACAATGCGTGTTATCGAATAGAAAAACAATTTTGAAGCTACCTTTTATAAATGTTTGAAATCCAAGATAAGACAGAGAAAGAAATACATAGTCACACGCTAGTAGCGCCATACTTGCTGTATAGAGAAAAGCGTTTGAGAAAGGGACAGGTAGGTACTTATATAGATTTTTCAAAAAAATACTATAAATCCAATTTTCGACCGATTTTAGTTTTTGTCATTGTCTGTATATCTGTATTTTCATAATACCTAATATATAAAATATGGCAAATTCAGGAGTTGTCAAATACCGTATTATCCGTGCCGGTAAATAGTGTCACCCGTACATTATATACTTACATTACCCAACAATAAGATTATTTTTTGCTGATATACTATGGCGCAGTACAGTCGAGTTCATAAACTTCTGAGCAAATATTTGATCAAAAATATATGAATACGACTCTATTGTTAACGGGTTAGAGAAGCGTGTTCAGATATTTTTAATAAAAATTTTGCTCAGAAGTTTACGAACTCGACTGTACCCTTATAGTCTCGCCGCACCAGTCGGTCCGTGACTTAGCTTAGAGACTGTTACTGCTAGAAAGTGGTGATTTTGCATGAGTATGTATTTTGCACACCGAGAAACGGGGGCGACAAAAAATTTATTCGAGTACCACGCTGCTCGTTAAATGAGGGTGATTTTTTCTCGATTAAACCCATAATATTGTAACTTCCGTCTTTATAAATTTTTCAGTAATTATAAGTTTCCTGTACTATTTTTCGATTTATTTAAGAAATAATTTCCGAGGGTCAGATAAAAACGCCTGTCGCTACTTCTGAGTGCATATGACGACATTTAGAATAGGACTCGCAATCCAAAAAAAATGTTTACAGGCTACGGAAGTCATTGGAACATATTGTACCTACACCATAACGAAGTCTTTCTAATGAAACAAGGTTTGGTTTTTTTAATGACAGACATTTTGCCGACTGTTGATGATTGCAAAATTTCCCTCACTGCAACCCCAGCCTAACGAATGAGTTCACGCGTCACAGACTCCTGTGCGCAGTGATTGCGGGATGCGGCCTATTACTGGCCCCTACACTCACGCATCCTTCCCTTATTCTCACTCCCCTTCCAACCACCTTCCAACGCTCGCTTTGCAATCAAATGCGCTTAACATCACCAAGTTCAACGAGTAATGGTCAGAGTTGTAAGAATTAGGTCATGTGAGTTGTAAGTGGGATAGATTTTATCGTAGGGACGGTTTGCAGGACATGTTTTGTTTTTAAAACGCGATTTTGAATGCAATAGATGCGTTCGCAGATGTCTTTAGGGACTTCTGCCTTTATTGGTCGCAAATAGAGTTGAGACAGAAACAGTTCACCCGGTGTTGTAAAACCAGACATAAGTGTTTCAAATTCCACATGGAAGACGTCTCATGTAAGACCTAAGGCACATCATAAGGTTCTTAATTTTAAAGCATTGTGTAATGTAGGTTTCTAGTTTACTTATTATTTTTTCTTGTCCATTTTTTCGTTCTAAAATATGACAAAAAAAACAGTTTCTTACATCCCACCAGTGGCAACATTTAATCTTATGTCAGATTTTACATTTATTTTTCCTTTCAGAATTTATATATAGGTACCTATAATTCTAACTTCCCGCCATTATTACCGAAATATTTTAAATCTAATCTAAAACTAAACATAGCCTACGAACGAAATAAAACGACTAGTCCAAATGACCAAGAAGCAAAAAGGTCGTGATGAATTCGTAGTCTCCGTGTCTAACCCTTTGCCGGTATTTTTTCCCGCGTTTCCCAGGATCCTTTCGGTAAATTGATCAATCCGTGCTAGTCCTGCCGTACAATTGTGCAAACAAGCTTCATAAAACTTAAAAATGAAAAAAAAAACGGGAATTTTTAAGCTGTTGACTTAGCTTCAACATTCATTGCATTGAAAGAAAATGGTGTTAAATTACTTAAAACCTGAAAGTGAATTGGGTGTTAAAGCAGGTTGTATTTTTAATCCCTTTTTTCACTGTACCCAGTCTAAAATTTGTGTCTTCGAGAATCGACTTATACCACAGAATAAGTAATACTTAAACTAATTACGATGTAATAGGCCCGTTTTGACAGCTGTCATCTCAGTACAATTTATCCATTGCCGGTTATAAATTGTACTGGGATGACAGCTGTCAAAACGGGCCTATATTACATCGTTATTAGTTTAGTACAGTACTTATACTATACCTACTTATACGTACAACCTAGCACGTATATAGCTTGATTATTTGCCCTACTTTGTGTATCACGCATTGGTGGAGCCTGTGTTCAGTTACGGCCTGAGTAGCTACGGGAGATCGTTTCCTACCCACTTAAATGAAATAAAACGATTGCAAACAAGATTCCTAAAATGCCTTGCGACCGTAAAACAGAAAAATGATTGCCATGGATAGTATGATACATTATATAAAGTTTGCAAAATAATGCCTATTGACAAGAAAATTAAATATATTCTGGCAACGGAGTACTTTGAGAGATCAGATGTTGTGTTGAAAAGGACCCGTACCTACTCAAGTCGTCCTAAAAAGACTAAACCATATGTTATGCCGAGCGTCACCAACTATTATGGTCGCAGAACTAGTAGTAACCTGATTCCTCAAATTTATAATGAACTACCGAGTGAACTCATTAGGGACATGGAAAAAACAAAAAAACATATATTTAAGTTGAAATTGAAAAAAACCTTTATAGATAATTAAAATATTATTTTTTTAATAATAAGTCGTGGTATAATGGCATGCTTGTAATTCAAAATGTCTGGTTTTTCTAATAGTATAAAAACAAAAAAAAAACTTTTTATAGTCTTAAGTCATAACATAACACTAACCATAGCAAGTCTTAATACTAACTATCCTATGTTAAGCGTTACTTGTGTTTTGTAACTTTATAAACCAAGAGCTAAAGTGCCGACAAACTGCTCTGTAGTTTGGCACAACAAATGTAAATTAAAAATGTAACTCTTAGCAGAAATAAACTTTTCTATCTTCTATCTATCTTGTTTAAGTGCGATAGGACGCCATTTCCGGACTGATGATAAAATATTTGTATTCACGGTCGCTGTCGCTAGTGATCGCAAGAGTTGATATTAATTACTAGTGGTGTGACGCGATTCCCATCAGGTTCCCTAAATTATTCACATGACGTCAGTTCATAACAGTAGATACAATACAGTAAAATGAAAGAAAGAAAGAAAGAAAACATTTATTCGTGACAAACATAAGAACAATGAATTAAAAAAAAAAGAAAAATATAAAAATATAGTTTTATGCGTGTCACGAAATGGTCCCAAATCAGCAATCTGACAAAATTACTCTTTACTGAACACCAACATAATAGTAAGCGCACACACAACACAGGTACATATGTAGAAACTTACCAACGTAAGCAATAGGCAACCTTAACGCTGACAATCCTATGGATAAAGTTTGTGTCTAAAGTAGTTCTATCACAAATATTGCTTTGAGTTTCAAGCGATGAGTAGGAACAATATTGTGCGGCACGGTATGCGATTTGCGATTTTTTGCGTTCAAGATGCTAATTTCAACGTGGATCTTCGTAAAATAAGAAAATATGAATTTTGGCCACATTTTTAACTAAAAGTGATTTTTCTTTGTTGTCCCTTTGCGAAATATGAGCCACATAGATACCGCATTATTTCAGTGCTTTTTTATTACATAATGTTAGAAATATCGTCTTTGATTTGTAACAGCTTTTGACGCCGATAGTACCGCATCCAGCCGAGATAATAACACGGTCATTTGGCGTGACCGCGCGCGCCTAATAGAAGATTCCATCCACAGGATCTACGATCGACACTCTCCTTACCTTAGAACTAATCTAAAAAAACCGGCCAAGAGCGTGTCGGACACGCCTAAAATAGGGTTCCGTAGCCATTACGAAAAAAATAAGTAATATTTTTCTAAGGATTTCGTATTTTATACGGAATCTTCCAAGTTTAGGTAGGTATATTTTATGCCTTAACCTGTCCTCTCCCAGAGGCACAAATTTGTGCCCAATTTCCTTTGATCCTGTTATCCTGGGAGATGACAGATTAAGCTGCTATTTACTCTTAAACTACTAATAATTCTCAAGCAAACTTAGCCGTTATAGTTTTCCTTGTAAGTTTGATATACTTACTACCATCCTGAATTTTTTCAAATTTTTCCACCCACCGGTTTAGATTTTAGAGGGGGGGGACGCTCGATACTATTTTATCGGCATAGTTTACATATATATTCGTGCAAAATTACAGCTTTCTAGCATTGATAGTCCCTGAGCAAAGCCGCGGACGGACAGACAGACATGGCGAGTTTATAAGGGTTCCGTTTTTGCCATTTTGGTTCCGGAACCCTAAAAAGGAGGAGTTTTCAATTCGGTTGCATTTTTTATTTATTTAGTTATTCGGGATACCAACAGATAATTAACATTACCTACATAAACATCATTACTTTGATAACATAAATATGTACCCCAATTACATCTAAACACATCAGTTACAAAAATTTATCATTTACAATTAGAAAAAAAAATTGTCTAGATTCTTGGGTAAAAATAAAACTATGTAGTCCATCAGTCAATCAAACAAACAATGACAGAGATAAAGTTTTCGACTAAACTGATTTTCTACCAGTCTACTCTTAGGTACTCAAATTCAGCACTTCTGAACGTTATTTTGGGTAACGATATTTTAAAAAACAGTCCCTAGAATACAAATTTAGCTTGAACGGAACTCACGCGCAAATGTTAATCCTTGTCTAATCCATAACAGTTGCACTAACTCAACTATAAATAGAACACTAAGAAAAAAGTCCCCTGAAATCGGAAATGTAAATTTCGAACCTGTGGTCGCCAGGTGGCGGGTGGTTTGGTTTTTGTACAACTGCAGCCCCCAATGTGGTTTCAATCAATCACCTCCAACCGGTGTTGCCAGTTTTTTCTAGTAATTTATTTTTTCGTATTACTTGCTTAATCTGCGGATAAATACATCCATCCATACTATCCTATTTCCTATTATTTATATTATTTATTTATTTATATATTTATAATATTATAAATGCGAAAGTAACTCTGTCTGTTTAAGGGGTTAAAATAGGGGATGAAAGTTTATATGGTGGAAGTTCGTCGCTGTCGAAGATAAAACCATGAAACTTGGTATTTAGGCACTTAATAAGAAATGTCGATAAGTATTCTGTTTGAGCTTTTTCGAAAATTCGATCTGTGAGGGGATGAAATAGGGGATGAAAGTTTATATGGAAGGTCGTCATTATCTATACCTATAAAACAGTACCGTGACTGACTGACTGACTGATTGATTGACCGACTGACTGACTGACTGACTGACAGACAACGCACAGCCTAAACTCCTGGGGCTAGAGCCTTGAAATTTGGCACACATGTACCTCGAGTGTTGTAGAGATGCACCAAGGAAGGATTTTTCTAAATTCCCACGGGATAGGGAAATATCTAAACTTTTTTAGTTTCTTTGTTTGTAGTCGAATCTCTGAAACTATTGAGCCGATTTTAAAAATCCTTTCACCGTTAGTAAGCTACAGTATCCTTGATTGACATAGGTTACTTTTTATCCGGGATAATGCAAAATTCCCTCGGGATAGAAATAAATTAATTCGATTTCGGAGCTGATTTTAAAAATTCTTACATATTATGTGATATGACTATCCCCAAATGACAAAGGCTACTTTTTCTTCTGGAAATTGCAAAATTCCCATGGGATAGAAAAACTGAATTCAACTACGGGGCTGATTTTAAAAATTCTTTCACCAATAGAAAGGTACACTATTCCTCATTAGTATAGACTACTCTTCTTCGGGAAAATGCAAAATTCCCGCGGGATGGAAATAAGTGAATTCAACATCGGGTCTGATTTTAAGTTCTTTCGCCAAAAGTAAGCTACAGTATTCGTGATTGACATAGGATACTTTTTTCCGGGAAAATAAAAAAATACCGCGGGATAGAAATAAGTAAATTCAACTTTGGCACTGCTTTTAAAAATTCTTTCATATGATATAATATGACTATCCTCGATTGAAATTCAAAATTCCCATGGAATAGAAAAAACTGAATACAACTTCAGAGCTGATTTTAAAAATTCTTCCACTTATATAAAGCTGCTGTGGGGACTGTAACTTGGTAAGAGCTTAGGTAATGGGGATCTACGCGCGTGACTTTAAACTCATTAAATAAATAACGTTGTTCTTCAATTATTTATACTTTATTTTAGAACTTGGTAGCACTTATAAATAGATTTACATAAAATGGTTCCAGCCGCTTAGGCTGTCGGGAGCAATCTGCTCTCCGGCATGTATACCGCTGTCAATCGTTTTTAAAGTCGAATTCTAGAAACATACAATATAAAAAATCCTATCCTTACACAAAAAAACGTCAATCTAACCTGCCAGGTGGTCAGTTTTACCACCTGCCAGCGGTGTACAGCCTAGTTCCTACACTACACTATTTTGTAGTAAAGATTACTCTTCTTTGGGAAAATATCGATGTCGCTAGCGTCACTGCTTAAGTGGCTAAATAAGAAACAAACAAGCTGAGATATGTGGTGCATAGGGGAAATTCGTGTCTGTACCGTTGTCCAGCAGTGGTGTAGCGGTAAAGCACGTGGCACGGAATGCCGAGGACCTGGGTTCGATTCCCAGTGCTGGTCTTATTTTTCTGGTTTTTCTGTGCATCTATATTTCAGTTTGTATTTTCCATTTAGAAACAGTACTTACAGCTTTCTATGAGTGAAAAATGTTTTTGGTCGGTCGATCCACTTATTTATTTTTATCCCTCCGGAATTTTGCATTTTGCCGAGGAAACTTAGCCTTTGTCAATCAGGGCATAGTATAAAGCTTTTTACTGCTGAAAGAATTTTTAGAATCGCCCCCGAAGTTATATTTAGGTACTTACTTCTATCCCGCGGGAATTTTGCATTTTCCCGGAGAGTAGTAGCCTGAGCCAATTACTATAGTCATATTCGAATTCATATTCATTTATTCACTGTCAGAAACGTCTATTACTGTTTTTTAAACAGACTTATTTCTATGTGTATCCTAAAAAAATTAAATACTTCCCAAAGTTACTATTCCACGCGGAGCGGACGAAGTCGCGGGCAAAAGCTAGTGGATATATATATCCTCATTTTTCTTTTTTAATTAACGTTCCTAGTGTTAGAAACTTCTACCTACATCTCGCACGAAAGAGATGCCAAGCGAATGCGATGACAAGCAACCTATAGGCTACAGGCCCTGATTTTTCAAGTATTACGTATTGTATAAAGCAGCGTTTCCACCAATAATGTGCGAGGGATGTGTTTTTCATTAACCAATAGAAACGCTTCATTCACGCATCCTCGCACAGCACATCTCTGGTGGAAACAGACGAGCGGAGATAAGCGAGGTAAATGAAGCGTTTCTATTGGTTAATGAAAAACATATTCCTCGGCACGGCACACATCCTCGCACATCTCTGGTGGAAAAGCTGCTTAAGAACAGGTCGGGCAGCACTCCCCATTTTTTAATAAAAAATAATTTTAGAAGAAAATGTAGGTATACTTTAACTCCCAAAATAAATAAAAAATCGCGTATCCGACCGAACCAATTGCTGAAATCTATAGCTTATTTAAATTAGGTGGGTACTTTATAAGTTTAACCACTCGCAACATTACAATACACCTAATGGAGTCATGTTTTCCTAATTAATATTTGGGCAAATGTTTCAGCATCTGTTCTCATTCTAAACGGATATAGATATTTTTTGCCATCAACACAACACGCCTACACCGATTTCCTTTATAAGTAGGTCAATATGTCACTAACGCTCTTCTGAAAAAAAAAATTAAACCACCATCCGTTTTTTGTACCTATTTTTTTAAATAATAATTTAATAATCATTGCAACTCCGAGGTTGGGCATCTATGAATTTGTTTTAATAAACCAATCATATTTTTCTGCTGATTAAAGTAGTGTTATCTCTAATTCCACTAATAAGCAAATATACCTACGCAGCAAAAGGAAAAAAAAACATTGAACAAAACATTTTCTTAATTAATTAATTAGGTTATCGGTAGGTATTCGCGAATTCAATTAAACAAACATCTTATTGCAAGCTCTGAGCAGCGTAGGTAATTAGCACGCACACATGTTTCACGGCAAGAAACTTACCAGTCTTTATTTACTCTGTAATCAACATATGCTAAGCGCGCCAAACAATTTTCCAAATCCTACGCACAGGAAAGTGTCATTCATTTCCCGCCATACGGGCTTTCGGCCAACCGAAATTTGCCGCCTAAAGGCCGCCGGCCAATCAAACCGGTAGCCGCCTTTTTCGACCAATCAGCGCCAAGCCCGCGCTCTCACCATCGCGTCATTGTCATATCTTGAAAATTAGTACAGCGGTGAACCCCGTTAGCAAATTGTCGATTTTTCCGTGGACGACTTTTCAAAATATTGAAAGGGTGAGTGTCCTTTAACCTTTTACTTATTTTGAGTATCGAAGTTGTAGTATGATACTTCATGTTAATTTTCTTGGCCACTAGATTAATAATATTACGCGATTTGATGTGTAAAGATACGAAATACAAGCAATTTAGCTTCTGAAAATGTGGAAATTGTTTCAAAAAATAACTATAAAAATTAGGATAATATTTTTAAATGCACTATATGTAATAAATCTGTGATTTTAATACAATGCATCGCGGTAAATCAACTAACTCAAATCTAGTTAGTCGTGTATCGGCAAGATGGCGGCGATGTTAAGTGCTATAAATATATCTCTCGTCTATTTTGCACGTTTGCCTCAACTAGTACGAGTGAAAGAGACAACTATATTTCTCGCATTACCGCTCGAAGCAAGCGCCTGACTGCCTGCACACGTAACAAGACACGTCTTCTTTATTTCGTAAACAAGTCTTATTTTAGTGTTGCCATAATACCAATTCCCTTAATTTTATTGGAAATTTATGAATACAATAGCCAATGTGCTTTTTAACGTTTGTCAATGTTTTTCAACGTCTTTTAACCGACTTCAAAAAAAGGAGGAGGTTATCAATTCGGTTGTATTTTTTTTTACATAAATATTTGATTTTATAAGCTTAAGCTTGCCTTATCTTAAAATCCGCCAAATTATGAAATTACTATATTATCAGTATTATTTATTTATTCAAAATAACACAATAACATTCAATAATAAAACAATGTATGAGTTGGTCAGGCATAATTATGATAAGTACGTCTAATAAGAAATACGGCAGATCGATGAAAGCGACGTACCTATTCGTCGATAATATTCTTAGCTTGACCACGCACTGTTCAGGTCACTCACTGTCACTTTAGGTTCAGGAAAATTAGGTACGACGCTGAGCGAAACGAAAAGTGTAACTATTAATACTAAGACGCGCGAGCTGAGTGAAAGAAATGAAGGCGCCGGCGCCGCGACAGCGGCCATCGAAGCGTCATCAGGACTAGACATGGGTAATCTCAACTCCGCGAAGTGATCTGACTCACTAGATCCAGCTCCGGTGTCGGTACCGAATCCGCTTATTGAATCCGACTCCTTTATTGACTCCGGTTCTTTTGAGCGATTATTAATTTATCTATGGCCGATCCGCCCCGGCTCGGTTCTGTCGGTCGGTGAAAGATTCGTTCGTTAGTCCAAGTCCGAGTACCGAACCGAACCGACCAACCAAACATAGATAATAAGATCCAAGTAAAAGATCCGATCCGCAGGGCTACTACGAACCGAACCTAACCGAACCGACCAACCAAACATAGATAATAAGATCCAAGTCCAAGATCCGATCCGCAGGGCTACTACGGAACTCCAAAATCGAAGTTCGTGTTTAGCGGTCCCTCTGACACTTATACTATTTAATACGAGAGCGAGAGGGACGGTATGATACGAACTTCGAGTTTCGTAGTAGCCCTGCCGATCCGATCCGAGCCGAGCGAGAGCGAGAGCCGGCGGACGGAGCGAGTCAGTGTGAGTGAGCGTGACGGCGATCACGAGCGAGGCGAGCCGCTCGATCCAGTCGGAGTTAGTAACTCCGGAGTCAATAAGATTTGAAAGGAGTCATTAAGGGATTCGGATCCGCTCGAGGATCTGACTCTTTTGAATCTTCAGATCCGGATTTACCCACCTCTAATCAGGACTAAGTTAAGTTATTAATTTACGATATTGTGCGATCAAATGTAGGTAGGTTAAGTATATTATCATTTTTCGATTCAGATTTCCGGTACCTTGAATAAATGATATATGCCTAAACGTCTTTGCCTAGGCAAATCGTGCAACGATAAGGTTTGAACGATATGGCGGGTATTACTTATTCCAGAGCTTCCCAAACTTATCTGTACTGTGACGACTCCTTTGGGACTTTGGCATTTTTTTACGACGCCCCTCAACCCAGACCTCAAAAATACTTACCAATTTTAATACTAGCCTAGTAAGAGATTATCAGAAAAACACAAATTTATAAATTGAAAATACAAACTGAAATATAGATGCACAGAAAAACCAGAAAAATAAGACCATCACTGGGAGTCGAACCCAGGTCCTCGGTATTCCGTACCGCGTGCTATACCGCTACACCACTGATGGTCAACGGTACCGACACGAATTTCCCCTATGCACCTCATATCTCAGCTTGTTTGTTTCTTATTTAGCCACTTAAGCAGTCACTCCATTGGAACTAACCGCTCACCCGGACAAGAGATATCGTTACTAAGCAATCAAATTAAGATTGAAAAAGTAAAAAAAGTAAAAAATACAAAAAGATTCCAAAAAACCAAGCTTCACAAATTTATATTTATTTTTTTATTTTTTTTTACTAGAAAATAATATCCGCCACTGCCATGAGCTATTCAATTCATGACCGCCGTTTATGATGTGCCTACGAATTTTATGATTTAGTAAATTTTACAATCGGCCGCTGAGCTGACATGTCTAATCTACGCAGTAGCGAAAACTAATTGTGAAATGGTACTCAATTTGATAGAAGTTTTGAAAAATGAATTTGATTTTAATTGTTTAAGTGATGTAAGATGTAGCTTATTTTTATGAATATGTACTTTCGTCTTTACTGTTCATGCACATGATGTATTATTATTGTTTCTGAATAAACTAATCTAAAACTGGATTAGTTCATCCAATCACATGACAATAACATCATTTATTTAGTACATATCACTAAACGATTTTTTTAATTTGCTATAATGAGGAGCAAAAATAGCGGGTCACTTTCATGCACGTTTTATGGAAATTTAGTCATTAGTTTGTTAAATAAGTAGCAAAAATAACAATGTAGAAAATTGCAATGTTATATTTTCATATTGTGGCAACACCGCTTAGCTTCTCCGCTATTCGCAGCGCACGCGACTTTTGAGTACCCGTGGCGCCACACGGTGTCGAGAAGTAGAACTATTACGACTCCACGCGACGCTAGCGCCGCGCCACGCACGCGTAGCGCAGGGCAGGCGAGCGAGGCGACGCCGTCCCGATCTGACCCGACCCCATCCAACCAAACTTTTTCTTATTCCTCAGTCGTCGTACGTACTTCGGTCTCGTTGCCGCGTCGCGTTGCGAGCTCGTGACGTCGTGTGTTTTTACGAATTGTTTACGCTCACTTGCACTAACCTCAATTAGAAACTCAAATCGTGATCTTTTAGTGCGTGATGGACCAAACATTTAGCTGCGTGCTTAATTTATTACATTGTATCGCATTAAAAAACTGAATTTTGACCTTGTTTACGCTAGGTGAAGAGAGCGTCGCGGATGCTATCAGAGAAGTGTGTTCGCGCTGTGTTTGGTGGTGGACTCAGTCGCTTTGAAGAAATGTCTACGTTGAGTGTGAGGGCCCCTGGCCTGCAAGCCACGTTGCTGGACTCTAGAGCGTTGAGAGTGCGCGGGGTCACCACGCTCGAAGGCGTCCGGAGGAATCTATTCGGCTGCACTGACAGAGAAGAGAATAGGAAGTTTGTGGAGCGCGAGTTGGCGAGACAGTTGGAGCTAGATAGCCAAAGATGGGGCTTCGACTTTGCAAACGAACAACCCTTGCCGGGAGCGCAGAGGTTCGCCTGGTCCCTGGTGCCCGCGGCAGCCGTCCCTGCAGCCCTCAGGAGAGCACCAATGGCCGTAACGACGCCTAAACCCAATGCGCCCTCACAAGAAACGAAAGTATCGAGCCCGGAGAATAGCAAAACGCAAAAGAGAATAACAGGTCAGTTTTATCTTAATTGCATCTTGTTTTTAACTCTTATTTGTTATCGCGTAATGCAACTGGCTAGAATGCAGTGAAAAATTGTTTTGTGGCCAGTCTTAATTATGTTTTTGTGCTGTAATAAATCTGATCTGTGTTCAAGGTTATTATAACTTACTATTGTAATATTTGCAAATAATACCAAGCGCTAATGCAGTGCAGTCGTCGTAGCTGTCAAAGTCTAAAAAATGACATCTAAAAAAAAGAAACAATGCTTTATTACTGCGTGCGTTCAGTACCTAACTTGTTAGTATGATTATAGTTAGGTAGGTACACAAATTTAAGTCTAGATTGTACCATAATAATTAGTCTTTATTTATATTATCGTTCTAATTAATGAATGCAATAATTTGTTTTGATGGAAGATATAGGTATTTAGATAGGGAACTTCGGTGAAAATATTTGAAAGATATAAATTAAAGATACATACCTATTAAATTAAAAATAATGCATACTGCTTACCTGTACGAATTTCTTCTAATGCAATATTTTAATTATTTCATTTACTTAACCCTTGTAACTTGATCACAAATCACCCCAACTAAATGGCCGAACGTTTTGTTTTTTTTTTCACATCAAGGTGTCAATGAGTTCATAAAGGGACCTAGGAAGTCCATTATGTAGCCATTACCAACTGCACAATTAAAAAGTTAAGATTTGGACCAAATCTTTTCTTAGTTAATTTTTAATAGACTTTTTCTTAATCAAAGGGGACGTTTTGTAGTTAAAAAACGCTTAACTACCTATTAAATTTCTTAATGTTGTAATTATAACCATAAAGTTTCAAAGGCGGGACATTTTTTGCTGATTGTTTTGAAAAACAAAACTATTGTGTAGGTAAGTATTTATATTTACCATTTAGGTAAGTATGTACCTACCTACCATATGCAAAAGATGAGGACTTAGTTAACGCTATAAAATATCTGTTCTGACCTAGTTGTAATGTTTTGACATCCCAGTACGTTAGTGTGGGTTGATTGCCTCCCACATTTGTCCCATTTTTAACTTGCACATGTGTTGCGTATAAACAACGCGGAGATGCAAAGCCGCAATTAGAATAAAATGTGACAAACAAAGCTTGTTTACTATACATTTACTACGACCAAACGTAAATACCGCGAAATCGCCCACACAGTCTAGATCCCAATTAGGTTTCGTTCCATTCTAAAAGAGAGAGAGGGAGAAAGGCATCATTTAGAATAGTGGAGGTTAATTAAATGAAGCTTCGAAACACTAGTGTGCAAGTTAAATAGTCCTACTTAGGTATGCGTAAAGATACGGAAAAAGTTTAGGTAACAGCGATATGTGAATGAGTTGATGTATACCTACCTACACCGGGCAATTTATTGCGTAATTAGGTACCTACATGTATACATACGTGTAGTGACAAAAATCTACATAAACATCATCACCGCTACGTTCGTAGTAAATTATCAAAATGTCCTTGCCAAATTCAAACGATTGTAAAGCGTAAAGATAGGCGCGGGCCGCCGACGCTGCGGCGCACGCGCGAACTGATGACGCGCTCTTTGCAATATGGCGTCGAATCATACGCGCCGACGACGCAGGGCGCATCTTTAAAAAAATACTTAAAAAATAAAATGAATCTGATAATGTAGGTGAATATTATTTTTTACCTATTTTGTTGGCGTTTTTTTTTTATACCTACTAAATTTTCAGTTTAGTACGAAATTTCCATACATTTTGTGTAACTCGATGGAAAAAATTGTAGGACATAGTGTGAAATTGGGCTAACCATAGTCAGAATACGCAACTTTACCAATTTACCAAATTACATTGAAATCTGAGTTTTTTTTTATCCAAAACAAAATAAAAAATGGCCTTTTAAGTACTAATTTATTTTAAAGTAGGTAGGTATATTAAATTACAACTTAGGTACTAAATATTCTCGCCAAACTGCTATGTTTGATGGCTATGCTACGTTTGATGACATGATTAGTAGATACCTACCCAGGTTAGTAACCAGGTAGTACACTTAAAATACAATTGGAACTGTCGTTTCGTTTCCAGTCACCTGCTCCGCCTGCTTGAAAAAATGACAGTTTTGTGTTAAATCTGAATTGATATTTTCGCGACATTTTGACACTACAAAACTTTTTTTTTCAACCAGTTTGCGTTAGTCAGCAAACTAGCAAAATATTTAGAAATCCAAAACTATCCAAATCTAAAGTACGTATAGTATAGGCATGAAAAACTCGAAATTTACCAATGCACCTATCATGCTAGTATACCTACCTACCTAGTCAAAACGAGACGATTACACATTCAATTACCTAGGCGTATTTAAAAAAAAGGTATAATTATACAAATTATACTTCGTTTATTAGGTAGTCAAACATTTCGTGTTAAGGTATCCTACCTATATAGCCATCCTATACAAGTACCTATTGTACCAAGAATGGTTACAAACATAGGCAGGTAGGTATACCTATGAGCAAGCAAGGTAGGTAGCAAACGACTCATACATACATTACATAGGTATATACAGCATTTAACAACATTATGCAATTAGGTATATTGATTGGACAGCATTTTCAACTTAATCGAAAAAATAATAAAAATATACCTAGCTACTGCGTAAGAAGACAAAAAGAACTAACCTAAAATAAGTACATACCTCAACTAAATATATTACATGTTTTATAATTTTTCAATCCAAATGTAACTAAATACCAAAATACCTACTATCTATGGTACCTGCCTTATAGCATTTTCGACTTGATCGAAAAAATAATAAATTAAATAAAAGCTTGTAAAAATATAGCTCCTACGTTATAATTTTTCAATCTAAATGTAAACTATAAAACCAAACTACTTAATATCTATGAGTTTAAAACTACTATTAGTGAAGTTTAAAAGTGAAAATCAGGTTAACCTTTGTGACAATCGAGTTACTGCATGGGCATTGTTGTTTTTTGTGGCTTTACTAGTTTAGTTTTAACACACCGTTACCTGTTACGTTGTCTCTTTTGTCATTTTTTTTCTAAATTGCTATACAATACTGTGACAACTCGAGCGTGCCAAACAATTGTTATTTCGTGGGTTGATAAAGGTATCAACGTCAATAGTAATTTCATTTCAACTTTTCAAATTAGCGTCCCAAAACCCTTTAAAATTACGTTTACGTTTCAGCAGATGCAGAATTTCTATTGACATTCGAAGAGTTTTTAAGAACACTCATGGGGTTGTAGATTTAATTGTCTAGAACTGACCAACTGTAAGAAAGCAGCGAGGGGTGCCTAAAATAACCGGGTCACCTATTTCTTACATCCCTTTTCTATGACACAAAATAATTATACCTTTGGAAGTCGTTGAACTCTCGTGTTATGAGTTTCTGGGAATTCAAGTGGACGAACCAGCGGGGTTCCGAAATTCTAAGGGTTTTCGGCATTAGAAATTGTTACTACTGAAAGGGCTTCCTTTCCGTCGGTCAAGTAATTGCTACTGACTTAAATACCTTTGAGATCCAAAAGACCGGGATCAAATTACATGGGATTGTCCACAACGTTCTTAAATTAAAGAAAGTACCTAATCAAATAAATTATAGTCATCAAAATAGGATGATCTTGGAATTAAGCAATTTAAAAATGCAATATTAGCTTAAAATGTGATTATAAAAAGTAAAATTAAAGTACGAAAAATTCAGTCACGCATGAAACACCACATCTTTTCAACAAAATTTAGCGATTTGAAAACCCAACCATAGTCAAACCAAAAGATTTATTACTATTTATTTTCATGTAAATTTACCACGCTAATGTCATATAAAAACAAAAACCTCAAACGAAAGTAGATCCCCTTATGAATCGCGCGGCCGCGCGCATAAATCAGCAAAGCGACAACAATAACGCACGGCGCGTGCGCCCCTTTGTGCGCCCGCGCACCCTCACGGACAATCGTAACGGTTATATTGATTTTGTAACTGTCACTTTCACCCACAGGAACTTGGCTATTTTATTTATAATTAAAATTAATACAATTTACAAATAGGGCATTATATCAAAATGGTATAATTATTAATACAGATATATTTTTTTAACAATGTTAATTTAAAAGATACATGGAAAATTGAGACAGATTTCTTTGTTGGTACAAAGTACATTGAGAATTTATTGCTATTATAATAGCAATAAAACTTAAGTTATCCAAATTCAGAATTTTCCAATTTTTTTAACTGGCTTCCCGGGGTCTCATTATTATCTCCATAACAAATTTCATCTTAACCCGATTCAGCGGTTTAAGTTTAAGTAGGTAGGTAGAGGTTACAGAAATTCACCAGAGTGCCTTTCACACATATCAGTAAGAATATTATACGTAACGAACGGTTCGAATAACCTTCGTTCGTGCACAAAAAAAGAAAGTAGCGTTTGATAAACCGTCAAAAAATTTCGACACCGATCCGCGATGCGGGTCGAACAAAAAAGTAGTTAACACACGTGTTCCGAATTTGAAAATATTAACAGATCTCGTAACGGCCGTATCGATCGCGCATCTGCGCACGCAGCCCCCGTTGCCACCCCAGCATACTCCGGCACTGGTGACCGGGGAAAGTACCCTCTGTCATCTGTTGACTAACAGATCGATTCCAGCACGCAACTCTAAAACTGCCGACCTTTCAGCGAAACGGTCATTCACATTGCGATCGTCAATTGTCCAATGACTTTAAAATTTGCCTGCAATGACACGCCAGTGCTTGGAGACGTAAATTGTTTGTCGTGTGCAATTTTTGAGGTATAATTGGCTTCGCATTTTCGTACAATGAGTTGCTTAGCGAACTGAGAAAACTTAAGTTCAAGAGACTGTAGGTAGGTACTGTCCGTTGTCATTCTAGATGTACCTACATTACGACGAGCCATCATACGAGACGAGATGGCTAATCACCAGCATAATGATAAAAACTTTGGCCATCTCGTAGATAAGTTCACCTCATAGTAAACATACTAATAAAAATCTGATAAACACAGGCCTTCATCGAAGCTGACATTCCAACATGAAGAATAACCAAACATATACAATAAAATCACATATTGCCACTTAGGCAATTCCCATTACTTGCACTTGTTAAATGTTAAATTGTAATCGTCAGGGGCATCGGCATGAAACTAATGCGAGTACGTTATAGTTCTCACGCGCCCGCGCACCTTACATACCGACCCTCAGGAAGCCAAGGAAGATATGGTTCAATGCTTCTAACGACTACTAACGATGAAAATCCTTTTAGTTTTTGTTCCACGTAATGTCTGTGAGATATGCATCCATCCTTACTACAAGAAACGAACTTACTTTATTACCATGTGTTTCTTTATATTTTGCATAAAAAATCGAATTAAAGACACTTACGTAGCAATCAAGAAACGTTAAGCAGTGGAAAAATATTTGCCAAAACACAAACACATGCATTTACATGGGTTAACATAATCATATCAATATGAATAAGACATTGAGTTGAGACGACCCAAATAAGAACGCATAAATTAATTCCACAAAATTGAAACAAATTGTATCATTTCGGCGCGCTGGAGACGGTACTAGAATTAGACCAAGGGCGTTAGACGACACAGATGCGCATGCCATCTTCGTCCAGAGACAACAAATCGTGATGTAACTAACGATGATGTGAAAGAAAATGCCAAACGAACTCATGTTGGAGATATAGAGCATTGACAAGCTAAGCCTCTTGAAGATCGTTTTCAAGACCGATGGTTACTTCACTGTTTTAAGATTCCAACATTACGAGTTACCCGTTGCCACTGGCGCAGAACTGCTTTAAACATTGCCTCGTAACTTTATAATTGCAAACATACATTTTAAATAGAAAATAATTCTTGCTCCTTAATATATTTGCTTTGCTGCAAAACTTGTGTTAACTGAAAGTGGATTTTTAATTGCACACTTATTGCGATCGCAAGAGAAACATGTTAAATTGCTGCACTTTATAACTTTCATCCTTTTGCGTCCCCTTGAGCATTACAATTAGGTCATTATTGTCCGCAACTGTCATAAAAACATCTGATAAGATACAGTTACGGTTGAGGAGTCCTGAAGGTTTTTCTATGGGAATTCGTTGATCACGCTCGACCGTAAAATCTGACTTCATTCCTGTTTGACGAGTGAAAGTGATATTTGAAACTTTTGCTTTCAATACGCCTGTCTGACTTGCAGATAACGTTCAACGTTTTATGCTGCTGAGGCTCTACACGTGGCACTCAAAACTAAAAAGTAGTGTATTTTCAAGTTGAGAAACGACAGACTTGCAGTGCACCCTTCCGTTCCCATGTCCATTTACATAGGGTGTATCGATATCAGCAATTTCCCAAATAAAAGTTTTGTATCGATTAGTGGGCCGGGGAGATAATTGATGCTATCAGCGATATATCACCCTCGTTAAACGGTTTCCCACGAGAAGCCAACGCATGTACACGTGCAGTCAATGGGCACTGGATATGTATTGAAAGTAACTACGCTTGACCGGGCAAATATCATAATTTATTCAATGATTTCCGCAGCGCTTCCAACATTGTATACGTTCAACTACCTATCGGCAATACTGTCTTCAATATTTCTAAAACTCCATGTTTCCTATGTCATATTATTACGGTCTGTTTTCTGTTCTCGATCGGCATTTGTTTCAAATTGCCACCCCACGCAGCTATCTCCGGTTGCCGTTAAACAATGTGAGGGGGGATTTTTTCCCGCACGGGCGTCCAGTTTTGCACCGGATCAATAAATAATTACCACTTTCAACCCCGTGTGAACATGACCTTAACTAAAATACCTGATACGCCAGATCGCGTGATGTCTGCCAGTTTTTTTCTCAATTGTAAACTGAATTGATCAGTTGAAATTAAATTTAACGTCAATCAATAAAATAACCAACAAAAACATAACACAATCCCACTATTTTGACAAAGCCCCTCAATCAGATTCAATTTAAAACGCCTGTTGATTATTGTTTTAAATGGAACGCGTCAATTTCAATTTAAGAATGCGCCAGATTTATTTTTTTCCGCCCGACAGATGTCCGCAGAACAAAGCATTTCGAAGGTCAGTCAACTTTGACTTTAGAGTGAAATGTCGTTTTTTCAGACATTAGACAGCGCTGAAAATTTAAATAAAAACGGTAATGTTCCGCCTGCTGCGCCCGCGCGGGCCACAGCTGCGGAGAAGCCAATCCACTGCAGTTTTTTAAATGTAACGGTCGAAACGTTCATTGTTTTTGTTCTACAACTCATAAAGAAAAGTTTTATGTCTATATATTATTCTGCCTTGTACCTTTCTCTGTCTTGACTAAATATTATCTATACGGAAGTCGCACTAACGACTTATGCGTGGGAACGAAACAACACCTTACATAATTATACGTGTCACAATCTTCCTTCTAAGTGACACTTAGCGTGCGTGAATACAGACAGCGCATTTCCCTTTACGACTTGACGACAAATTCTGACCATTCCCATGACCAGTTTTAACGAGTTTTACAGCCTTATAAATATCGTGAATATTATCGATGTTTCTCAGACTTTCAATAAGGAAGCTAGCTTTCCATTACAAGTCTTGACTATCGGCTCAACCTTGGCCTGTAACGATAACGTATACGAGACCCGGCGGCCTCTGCACCACTACCATGAGTTTACAGTGACCGTACTCGATAGCGACGGCGTTACAATTCTCCATACAAATAATTTACGCCGTCGCTATCGAGTACGGTCACTGTAAACTCATGGTAGTGGTACTGAGCTCCACATGAGAACACTCAACTTAATTAACTGTACTTTACCTTCACGCATTCATTTTTAAATAGGGCAGAAAGTGAAAACAGAACTCCATAATTATGTAAATTTTTGTATTCCGTACAATTTGTTGTTGCCCAACAAAGGAAGGGCGTGGAAATGTGTGATGTATCGCTTAATTATGCAAGATGTATAAATCAAGAACATTAGAGATTCCAGACGATATTTGGTATTTCAATGAGAACAGGACAATCGGGCCACTCGAGACGTGGTCGGATTAGACGGCTCGATTCGACTTACATTTCAATGAATCCTTTATTGTTATGCTGACATACTTAATATTCTATTGTGGATGATCGGGCGTTAGGCAACTGAAGACGAAAGAAATCGTATTGTACATAGGCGTTAGCCTTTGTAATTTCAATACGAAACAGTTCACAGGAACTTGCGTTACTAGTTCAAAACTCCAAGTTCGAAATCATGGGAAAATAAAGACAGAAAATTTCAACTTAGGCAAACGTCATCGAACTATCATGTCTTGAACAAGTAAAACTAATTCTGAGTACACGGCAAACAGAGGCTCTGAATATCGACAGGCCCTTGAATTTCAAAATGTTGATATAAGCCTGTTTGTTTAAGAACCTTCCAGAGAGAAAGTTAAGTAAGCGACAGCGACAAATGCGTGGGCTCATGGAAAAACATTCTCAAGATTGTTTTAACTGAGACTGATGGAGTGTTGACTAAGAGATCGGATTTTTAAGGGCAAATGAAATTGGGGTCAGACGATACCCCTTAGTCACCACGTGTGAACTTTAACTTTTGTACGGTTCATAATGGTCTTCTCGGTGACACTTCATTCACTGTGACAATTCAACTGTCACAAACGTCCCGTAAGACGCATCCATCACAGAAATCCCATTCCCGGAGTGATGGATACGATTCGATGAATGGAAAATTTATGCTAATATGAGATTGAAATGTTAATTCTCTATAATTATCGAGACGACTGTTGAGTGCAACTGAATAAATAGTCGGACGCTTAATTCCAGTTTGTTTGCGTGTCCATTCCATGGGCTTTATAGCTTCTTAGATTCTAGCCTCTTACAATGTCGTTGCAAGATTTTCGAACAAAAGAATTACAATTGCATGTTTATAATTAAGCAAACATAATTGCATCGATTAATTTATCTAAATTACTTTTACATTGTAATTTTAAACAAAATTACAAACAATGCGCGTCGATCTTCAAACGCGCCGCGTCTTGTTTGTACTATGGTAATGCTTCCTTGAAAACTAACTACAGTTTCCTTGGTCATAATGAATAACTAAGTAGTTCAACATTCAGGCGTGTTTTGGAGTTCGGAGTAAACATTGAGGACGACTTAGAAGGAGTTGAGCATAATAACCATTCTAAATAGCTGAACTAACAACAATCCTTTGACCTGTCGCTCCGTGACACTATTTCTCAGGAGTGATTGATCAACCAACATAAAGGCTGTCTTAAGTCGTGACTGCATCAAAGAACGTTCGCATCTCATCTCCCACTCAAAAAACTGACAAAAGACGTCCACGGCCAACTTCCACTCCACAGACCGAAGGTGAAATGAAAAGAAGCCACGACAATAAAAATAGACTCATTGTCGAGTTAAAATTAATATTTCATGCTATTCTTGTAGATAAAAATTATGGTATTGAATTACGATCTGAATTTTAAATTTGTTTGTATTTTGATGAGTCTGGTGTAACGATGAAATTGTATAATGAACCTAATTGTGTGTGAACGAGCGATTGTGTGAAACAGAAATATGAATATTTATTCGTATTATACGAAATAAGTATTGGACTAAATAAAGGGTCAAATTTATGATTGACAGCTCCAGATAAGGTTAACGGACCGCATAAACCTAAAGCACTTTGAACACGTCTCTTAATACTTGGTAGTTTTTTTGAAGTCGTCTTAGATTTGAAGATAATTATCTAAATAGTGCCATTCAGTCTTACAGTGGTAACAAGTACGCAAAAGTAGTTTTGGTGCGAACCGTAGTTGCCTTGCGGTGCGGTCCGTTATCCGCGCTGGGGCCCTACAGGGTTACCTCCAACCTCGTAACGGTCCCAAGAGTTGACCATGACTTAACCATTCGGTTTCGAGTCATGAGTCTTAACTGCGATGGCTTTTGTGTTTTTATCGTCATATATGTCTTCGACCTCACTACTTCGTTCAAGTCTTACTTAACTGCCTTTCTAGCAAAAGGTTAAGAGAAACAGGAAAACTTACTTTTATCTTAATTACTGGCTATAACTGAAAAGCAGTTTCTGGGAAATTGCATACTTTTTATAAATCATAATTATTTTATTGCTTGAAATAATGTGTATGTGTGTTATAACAAAAATCCAAAAAATATTATCGAACAATGGACACAAAATTCAAATACTCTGTCAAAAAATATTAATTATCTAAAGCGAATTAAACAAATAATGATTAAGTTATTATATCATGGTCAGTGTTGTTTGGAAATAATTTCGATCCACATTAGCGATTCCTTGCTTCAAATAGCTGCTTTCAATAGATTTAAAAAATATATATATATATATATCAGTATTATTATTATGTCAGTTTCTTCTCATTGTCAACACAGGAACCGGTGATAGATTTATTGACATTCATAAATGGTTGTTGTAGCCTAAATTGAAAAAAGATATTTTGTCTTTGACTGCTTTATGTGATTAAGTGGCGTAATTGTAGGTATCAACATTTTATTTTTAGCTCCGTTTAGTTTAAATTACTTAAAGCATTTAAAGTCAGCCTAAGATCTTAGAATTAGTAGCTTAGATGATTCATCATGATAAACACAATCCTGTCCTGATTCAAAATTGCACTGTATAAAGTATAAAATAAGATAGGTTCTGAAATTTCTCAATTGCTCAAAAATGGCCCTATTACGTGCAAATTCTTGCAAAAACATTACCTAATGCCAGTTTGGCAAATCGTCACTATTTCCGCATCTTGTGTAGCGGCGCGGGCGCAGGTCGTCGAACCGACGCCGTGTTAGTGAACGCAGCAAAACAACACGCACTGTCGTGGCGTCGCGTATACCTTAGTTGCGATTGAGATTCGATTGAGGTTCAATAATGATGTTCAATTGTTCTTACGCAGAATTTTCCTTGTTCGTAATATCTATTTTTTTTTAGAGTTGTGGCGATTTATTATAGACGCTGAAATGTTGATACTGGACACGATATAATTGATTTTAGGAATACCTTTGGAACCTAGAACAAAAGTCAAAACCGTTTATACAGGGCGTCCCAAGACTATGGGACATCAAGGGAAAGTACCTGAAATATCGTAGATAGGATATTTTGCTCAAACAAGACTTTATGTTATTTTTAAAAGTCAGTAATTCTGCATTTAATTATTTTCTAAGAATTACTTGCGTCGTCTGGGAATCGAACCCACTTAAATGTTTAAAAAAAAACATCCTATTTTTATGATGCCAATCGAAAGAATGGACAAGAAATAATAATTCTTCCTAAGTAACATAGTATCTTGAAGGAAAGGAACAACGTGCAATTATTTTTTTCACATTTAAGTCGGTTCGATTCTCAGACGAAGCAAGTAATTCTTAGAAAATCTTTAAATGCAGCTTGCATCTTTAATTGTATTCTTTGCAGTCGGTAGGACCTTGTGAAAGTTCCGCCCGGATTACTACCACCATCTTGCTCGCTAAACCTGCCGTGAAGCAGCAATGCTTGCACTGTTGTTTCGGCGTGGAGAGTAAGACAGCCGGTAAAATTACTGTCGCTCGAGGTATCCCATCTTAGGCTTCTAGGTTGGCAACGCATCTGCAATACCCCTGGCGTTGCAGATGATTATGGGCGGTGGTGATCTCTTACCATCAGGAGACCCACCCACCCACTTGATCGTTTGCCATCCAGTCGTATAAAAAAAAAGCACAATTACTAACTTTTAAAAATAACATAAAGTCTTCTTTCAGCAAAATATCCTATCTACGATATTTCAGGTACTTTCCCTTGATGTCCCATAGTCTTGCTTGGGACGGCCTGTATTGTGGATACCAGTTAGCAAGACGTACCGGATTTTACGCCGATTTGTAGAAGTCCTTGTTATTGTTACTTTGGTCCTTATTATTGGTTTTAAATAGTATTGGCTTAAAGACGTGATCTGACGATACCTTTAAAGTCACCTTAAACAGTTTTGACTTAATACCCTTCATGAAACAAAATACAACTGAATAATTTAAGAAACTCCTAGAATCCTAATAAGGTTATATAATTTAATTTGTTTGGTATGAAGAAACAATCGCAACCAAAGTTATTACTTGTAGGTATAAACAAAACGTTGAATACAGTGTCTTGGACACGCTTAAAGTGTACGACCGCGGTAGTCGAATTAACGGTACCGCCTGCCCACACCACAAATGCCTTTCACCAAATCTCATTCACATACAAAATACTTATTTTAACACGAAACACGGCAGCTAGAACAAAAACCATTCTGTTTGTTCACTGTTCCAGTAAAGTTTCGCAGTTTTGAGTTAACAGTCAGTAAAGCGGAGCGAGAGAAAAGAATAAGAAAATAATTTCCATTATTAAACATGAGATAATAAATTTGTTTTTAACACCTTTGCACGTGTAACGTGTGTTATCGACTAATATCCGATTGGATTTTATAATTTGTCCCCGGTTTTATACTTATTTAATAACGATAGACATGCTAAATATTGCGTACGAAAAGCAATAAAAAATTAAATGTAGATTTTACAAAAAGCTCTATCGTATTGGTCACTGTTTCCAATAAATTTGCATGTTAACTTTGTGACTCAACTGCTAAGTGCCCGCAGAATTAATGTAACCTAGATCGAGTGTGACATCACAATCGCACGCGCCAAGTATTGTAGTTGGTAAACAAAACAAATTGAATAAAGCAAAGTTATCACGAGGTGGTGAACTGCCGGAAACTCATGGCGTCGCATCATATTCAAAATAACAAGGTTCTTGAACTTTTCCAGTTCAAACTTGAAACAGAACTACTTTGTATGGTATAG
Organism: Choristoneura fumiferana; assembly: GCF_025370935.1. Lineage (NCBI taxonomy): Eukaryota > Metazoa > Arthropoda > Insecta > Lepidoptera > Tortricidae > Choristoneura > Choristoneura fumiferana. The sequence goes on from NC_133486.1 coordinate 5,141,431, forward strand.
ATAGACTATAAACCGATGTGATGCCAAACTAGAGGTGTTGGCAGTATTGGGTTTAATGTCTTTTTTATAACAGAAATTAATTTCAAAGTAAGACAATTGTGCCCTCAAGTGGCACTTTTGAACATTAGTACCGTAACGCAATGTAAATTGTTGTTATCGAAGCAATTGATAGCAGATATCTAGGCTATTTATCCTTGCCACAGCTAAACTAACAATACACACGTGTATTTATTTTGTAACAACAGAAATCATGACTGACGTAGGTATTTACGTCGGATTATACAAAGATAATTTATGCTTTGTATCTGAAATTTCCGAAAAATGTAACTTTGCGCGACAAAGCCCAATCATATAAGTCTTTAACCTTAGGGTACACCTCCAAAAGGTAAGCTTTCAGGGAGTTTTATAATATAATAATTAACGGTTTCGCATTGCAAGTTACTGTAATTGCAGTGTTGTGCGAAAATTCCGCCAAATAGATACTCCACAAAGGAATCGCGGGTTAACGCACTCGCAACCACGGATGGTTTGATTAAGGTTATTCAACTTATTCGCAATCGCCCGGAAAAACAAAATTTGCATTTGACTTTCTAGACCTAGCAATTGGGACTTGGGTGTTATAGTTAGGCTTTAGTTGTGACTGTTTTTATTGTAATTGACTGATTCCAGGGCTACCTCTTTTTACTTTTCTAAATACTCCGCGACCAAGCAAATTGTAGTTTATTGTATTGCAAGTGTAAATAAGTTAGTCAGAACATAATACTAAATACTCTTGCGTGAAAAAAGACAAACCTAGCACTTTAAAGAAACCTAGTTGTGGTTCCCGGCGTCAACCTCAGTTAATCATAGTCTGCTACTTTAATCACAAGAATTATGTGGCAATACTTACTTTTACTTATAGACTTGCTTAATCTTTACCGCGATCTCAGTAAAAGGAATAAGTCAACGATAATTTATGTTTCGCTGAGTTGCTTGTTTTGCTCAGTGTTTCACCCGCCTTGTGCAATTATGAACCCATTAGGAATGCTGTCCTAATTGCTGAGCCGTTAACACATTCACCAGCGAACTGTGATACTAAAGTAGCTAATCGGAAACAAACAAATAATAAAGAAATCGATTTACAAGTCAATGTAAATGACACTAATAATACTCAAACGCGTCATCGAGATGGTTTGCATATAAACAAGATAGCATTGTTCCAATAGTGAAAGTTATGCTTTCATTGATTATTGTCGTAGTGATCAATCATGCTCGTTTAGCACGCGCTAAAAACAACAATGTAGATTCTAACACAAGCATGAAGATACCTAAAGACGACACATTATACAAACAAAAACAGTCACAAAAGACATCCGTGTCCATTTTATCTTTATCTTTACGGCGCTTGCGCTGCACTTTAGTGTCGTTTTTGTAGTGAGAAACAAGTCGTACGCAACTGTAAGAACGTCAGTCAGTGTAAATTATAAATAAGATGACTGGTGCACGCCTCAGTCAAAAACTTGCACATCACCTTCGTTATTATCGATTTACGATTTTCCAACAAGTTTACGTATGTAAGTTGATCTCTTTTTATTTCATCTTCATTTATTTGATTATAGCTGTTGCCAGCAACACGGAAACTGCACTCTTCATGGGTAGAAAAGATTGTTTATTTACAATATAGTGTAGTTTTATTTCAGTGAAAGATTTTTTAAATAGGTTCAATAGATTCATTTATTATCCCTACAAACAATCAAATAAACAAACACTAATGGTAAATACTAATGATACTACTGAGGAGTATTACGACAGTTATAGTAGTACCTACGAATAGTAGTAGGTTAATCCAATCCAAAACATCATTAATATCAAATTATCAAAGCATCAATATTAGCACAGTAGTTATTACCAATTGAACAATTGATAAATCTGTCGCAACCGCGTTTCTAAATAATACAGAAATAGCCAAAAGTACCTATGCTATAAGTAGAGTATCGATTTATTAATCATGTTATTTTAATTTGAACGACATTTGTAAATTAACGACTAAATAATAAATTAATACTTCGGTAGCCTATTATACTTCTCCAACATTATGTAGCTAAATTTGTTTGAGCTTTAGTAACCGTAAACCGTATCAAGGTGGTATAATGTATAACCCTGTCCTGCCCACGAGAACCGGTTCGTATTAGAAATCTAGCCAGCCTTCATTGCAACGGGCGATTATTTTAATAAGCGGTCATTTTGTCCCCGAGGTAATTGCGAACGGAATATTTCACAAACAATTCGAGCCAGATAGTGTGGGAGCTTCTGCCTGCAATTTGTATCGCTAATCGTCGTCGTTGCCTGCGCCTTACACGTTGAGATTGAATGAACTGTCTGCACCATTGATGTCAATACTTAGAATTTATACTTGTGCAAAGATTTCATTGCAAATTTTAATAATACCATTTCCATTTGCAGGTAAGCGTCGTTTATCGGTACAGAACATTATCTTCACATTCATCGGATCGTAAGTAAGAAGTAATCACTCCACAAACGCTTAGTCTTCACTCTTCAACATAGAAAACGTAATAGGGCCAATTTGAATAAATCTCTCCAAGCAACAAAGAATAGGATCCTTCTCCTTATTACTATAATTTGTCTCGTTGCACGTATAATCAGCATTATAGATGTTACAGTCATTACCATAATAGCACCAAATTTTAGACGCAGCCTAAAGACAACTTGAAACTTGAAGCGGCGACCTCAATAGCTCCACTTAAGGGCTTTTACTCTATTTTTGGCTCGCTAGTCACACAATCCTTTCATTTACTGAATAGCTACTAAGCATCTCTAGTTTGCACAAGCTATTCATCGTGTAACTCTTGTTTAATATACGCATTATGGCTTTAGTCTCGGGTCTAGTTAGTGAGTTTTTGTTTCTTTCGGCTGTTTAAACAGCAAACAGTGAGTGTGTGAAAACACGGGTCGTGAGGGTCGTATTATGATGGGATTTTTGGGTCAAGAGCACGGTCTAAAAGGCACAACATAAATATTGTTACCGTATTCCCAATTTCTTTCCGTGGCCAACTTTGATAGAGTGAAGCATAGAGTGAAGCATAGAGATTATGTTAAAACTTAGCTTGTCGTCTCTCGTTCTGTCATCGCTGTAATTGTAGATCTACATATAGCTATCCCAGAAGGGTTCAAGGCATTTAGATAAACTGTTCAAGGGCTATCTAAATTCCCAGACAAGTGGGTCACGTCACTATTACAAGTGATTATTTTTTTGTCCCAGTAACCGTATTTAGAACTTATGAGAACTGATAACGGAATGTTTATATTTTGTTGCCTTCTAAATTGATATCTCCTAATTTGACTTCAGATGGTATAAAAAAGGAGGCGTGACGTACATAATTCGGGTGTGCTTAATGTGCTTTTTCATATGATCCGAGTTTTTAAATTATACACGCACGTGTTTTTGGCGGATAAAAAATAAGGGCTTTACCTGGAGGTACTGTAGCTAACATGCTCCCAAGCCCAAATCGTTCCTAATTACTCCTCAAGATTAACTTTCACATCATGCGTTACTTTCTCTTCAGTTGCTTCAGTAATCAATTCGCTTTCCAGTTTTATATCCAACTTAGTATCACTTCTGCGAATTATCGTCAGTGTCTTATTAAGTTGATCGTCGACGGCCGCATCTTCTCAGAACCCTTACAAAGGGCCATTAGCGTGTAAAGTGACGAGTCCACTTACCACTTGCGACACAATCATACACACGTGCTGTGCTCGTCTTGTTTTAACAGTTATTACTATTAACACCGCCATAGGTCTCATGTGCACTACTGAGTCTAGATAGTCTTTATAATCATTGCCTTGTTCAACAATTTCAACCCGCGTTAAAATTAGACCTAGTCGTTTTTTTTTATTCAGTGTTGCCACTGCCAGTGAACTACAATCGCTGTATCGTTTCAAAGGACACCATAAATTATATTTTAAAAGCACGTTCCAATTGCAAAGTCAAAAAGAAAAAAACCGTCTCACTAGCCAGCATTTTAGTCCGGCCCGTTTACTATTTGAAGGGCTCGTAAAATGATTTTGGAACACAAAAAGTTGTTTTGGTTTTTTCAAGTCGTGACCGAGCGAGGCAGAAAAAAAACAACTTTTCTTATTTGAGATTGTACTATGTCATAAATAAACTACTATGGCTTTTTTTTTGTGGGGGTGAAATTCAAATCTGTTGATCCAACGGTCAGTTGTGTTTGCCTTGCGTGGCTAGGGACAGTGTCGAGTTTCAAGTACCTACATAGTGTGGTTTTGCTTATTGCGTCGTATTTTTTTCTTATCTGCTTCAACACTTAACTGGGACGCGCTAATCCAATACACTTATTTCGCAAGGGTACTTCAAACCGAGTTTTATGGTTTTGTGAAACTTTATCCTCTGTTAAAGAGGAATAAATCTTTGTTACTATGTTATTTGAATGTTCGAAAAAATCCGGTTTGAATTGGTATTGATTTAAAAATCATATTTTAATTGATGAGATGGTGGTGCATCTATCTAAGGGGAAGCTGCTTGGTCACTAGATGCAATCTGGTCGGAGATGCGAGGTCAACGACCGTGCGAGGGGGACGACGCTCCACGAGCGAGCGCGATGCTCGACGCGCGTACGCACGCAGGAATGAAAATTATTGTATTATTGTTTATCCTTTGATGTGTGCATGATGTCCTTAAACGTGCTTGTGTGCGTCTAATCCTGCGTTTGTTATTGTTTAGACGTCTTGCGTTTCTAACACGCCTCCGCCGATGCTCAAAGAATATTAAATCGAGTCGGGAATAGATTTTCATTCTTTAACGTTTCACTCTGTTTATATGGAACGTTTCAAAAGGCTAAATGTTTCGTTGCCAAGCGTTTAAAGTAGTTGCGAGCATACAAAGAGGCTTAGAGACGCGGGAGGATCAAGCATTGTTGTAGGATTAAGATTGCCCGCTTATTCGGGTTCTCAGCTTGTCGGCACGATCTGTAACTAACTTAAATTATGTCTGGAACAGAATCAAAATTCTTTTAAAATTATACCTACCTACAATAAGTAAAAAAAAAATCGATTGGCAGAACAAGTTGCATCCCACTTAAAAAATCAAACTGTCACCTGTCGTTACTTTCCCGCCATCGCGATCGGCGTTTGTTTCCCATGCGGAGTTACTCTCGCTTCGGTAATTCGTAGTGATTATGCATAAATTTACCTGCAGATTGCAGTCCACGAGCTCATGCAACGGACAATGTGCATTCATCTATTGAAATTCAAATTTTTCATCTAAAAAACTGCTCACAATCGCATAAAAAGCAGTGTTTATTGCTCAAAGTACACAAATAACGACGGTCCCATGGTCATTGTGGGTCAAACTGTCCCCATTGTTGCCCTAAGTTGTTCAGTGTGAATGGGAGTAGGTTACGTAGGGACAAAGGTGGTGACATCTCCAAGAAAGAATGGCGCCCTAGTAGACGCTTTTATGGTAATGAGATTTAATTGAGGTTATAATAGTAAGGATGATGGATTCGCTTAGGGCTGCATAGGCGCGACAATTGCAATGACTCAGCTATAAGTCTATTAATAGCATATTAGGATATCAATTTTTAATTCATTTCTGAATACGGTACAGTATACTACGAGTAGGTAGCTATTGACGATTATTTTTCGGTCTGAATATTTATTTTTCACACCTCTCCTTCAGAAAAGTAACTTTTCCTCCCTGACGAGAGGGAGCAAAGTAAAACTTTTCTGTTCCAGGCTTTTTTAAGCGTTTTATTGCAAATGCCATTTTTTTAAGTTGATTATTGTAAAGCCACGCCATTTTCTATGCTGGTTGTATGAGCCACTCGGGAGCAAAATTATTTTCATCTTGGGCGCTAACACTTGAATCCCTCATTACGCTCAGGATTCTACTTTAGAATCCCTCGCTACGCTCAGGATTCTATTGTAGAATCCTTCGCTAAATTCTGGATTCAATGTACGCCCTCGCCGTAAATACACTGTTTTGCTCCCTTGTGTCACAAATAACTATTTAATTAGAACTTTAATAGAAAAAATATTAAAAAAAGTGCTGGCAAAGGCACCTAATGTTTTTACAAATATGGACGGGTCAAAAATCAAATTGGACAATAACGGTCCATCCATTGTTCATTTTATACCAACAATAACCTTCTAGCAAAGCTAATAAACCCTAACCTCTGTAAAGGTGGTACGTTTACATTAACAGTTTAGTTAACGCTCTTTTTTCCGCGGTGATCTAACACAGTGCGGTAGGTCGGGCGTAAATACGGAATTGAGCGGAGCGCACGCGCCCACAGCTTAGACTTCTTACTATTAACACGGTGGCTAATAACGCAACATCTGCTAAATAAATAGCTTTGTCTTTTGTAGAACTAAGCTTCTTACTAGCCGTGAACAATGCGTGGAACTAGCTGAATTCAAAATCCATCATATCGACGGTTGATAGGAGAAATTGACTAAGCAACATTTTTGTGAAAATTTTGAGACAGCTCAAACGAAAGAGAATAATTTACTGATTCCGATTCCGAACATGTATATAACTCACTATCTTTAAAAATGTCGCTTAGTCAATTTCGCTTTTCAACCGTCGATATAAAATTCTCACGGGAATTCCAAGAATTAGTAATCGTAGTCTTATTTACGTTGAATAAAAACCACCCGTGCCGAATGTCATGTTTTTTCAGGATTTCGCTCGTCGTCTAATTTTGTGTCAATCCCAATTGAATGGGGGAATAGTTTGGAGACTATTGCTTGGTATTGCTGACCAGTGCCTTCTTATAGGCAAATTGGCGGAAATTAACTGTTTCTAAGTACGAAATAAGCTTTATTTAGAAATTGCGGGAAATATCACGCTAGTTTAATTCCATTGGTTGGCCGCGCGGCTATGAATTTGTGAATGGCCGGTCATCCACAGCAATGTACTGCAACGTGCACGAAATCTCTCGCACCTAATGAGGCTTTAGTATCAACTGATGGTTGCTTTTGAAAACAAAAGAATTCATAGAAAAATCAAGGCTGATTCATTCCGCGCGCATAATACTAGGTGAAATGATATGATATCACGACAATACAAGTACAATAATACCTAATGGCACCGACAGGCTGTCTGCTTACACTATTATATTTACTTTATCGTGCTGATACTGTATCTTTTGGCGAGCGCCGTTATAGTACATCATGGGGTCAAAGACCGTAAACCCTTATTAATTGAACGTTCTTACAATGTACCGAAGTTACCCGTGGCTCCGGTATTGATGCTGTATGGGGTGATCTTATTGTAAGTAATTCTTTTGTCGCAGCAAATAAACTTAACAATACATTAGTCACTAGCTTTTGCAAGTGACTTTCTCTGTGTAGAAATAAATATAATTAACCCGTCCTCTGTATCTTCGGAACTATTGTATCAAAATTACTATTTCACCCATTTAGGGCTTGTTTTAAAATAACAACGAATGTCGTCACTGTAACCTAAAAATTTAAGTCGGTAGCTTTAGCGGTTCAGATTTTCATAACAAGTTCAGTAGTTTCGATTTTGCATTGGACACTTCATCCCTTATTTCACCCTTTTTGGAGCTGAGTTTCCAAATAAACATTCTTAATTCTCTGCTGTATCTGTCGTGCTAGTCCTGTGCGAAATTTCACGCTTCTAAAGCCCAGTGTCTGGGCTACACTTTGATTTGTTCAATCAGTCAGTCTTTTATACCTAATTTAGATGGTAGCTGTTGAACGTTGCACTTTGCTTCCCGATTCAGCTCTAAGGCCCTGTTTACATTATTCCGGTTAAGTCATGACATTGCGGTGTTTGATTGAACTCCTGTAACTCGTTAGAATTGCGGCCCAGCAATATCATCTTTTCTGCAAGGCTGGCCAATACATTTTCTAGGCGGGCAATTTTTTTTAAGTCTGAGTGCGCTGGGTCAATACTTAACTACAACAATTTGTCGTGCTATTAGCCGGCTGGCCGATCAACGCATTGGTGGGCAAATTCAAGCCTGGGTTTGGTCAGCCTTGTCCTACTAGAATGATATTTTACTGGAATAATGTAAACTCGGCCTAAGCTGGTATAAACATGCGGATAGCATCATTTTTTGCAACAGAGGCTTACCCAATATGTCAAGACTACGAATGTTTGAAGACGATAACAATATTTGACTAGACGCTTTATTATTCCGAGATAATCTTTTATCTCGGACGTATTGACACAGATGTGCTTAAATTCAACGGCGGTGCTTTCTAAATGCAACGTATATTATACTTTTTAGAGTTCAGACTGTGGTTCAGATTGAGTTGTGGCTGTGTGCGAGATTGATTCTTCGTTATCCGCTATCAGGGCGTAGGTAGTTGCATGAAACAGAGAGCTTTGTTCACGAGTGCAGTCTGTTGCCAAGCGTCAGAAGCGAAAAGAAGAAAGTGCCGAGTGCATGCGATGCCGCGCTTCAGGATACACTTAAGTACCTACTAACACTAATCGCAAGTTACGTACACACGTAGGGTACTCTTCTGTGTAGTTAATTACAGCTACGAAATTTAAATTCATTTCTATTAAAAACAAACGCTTGAGTAACAAGTGAAATCAGTTCCCATATAATTTTAGTGCGTTATTTTGCCCCTTAATTAATAGAGGGTTGGCCTCCCCTGCTCGGACTGCCCTACACGATTTTTGGAGATTTAATTTGTGGGAACCACTGCGCAGGATACGCTACGTTGGTTAATTCTTTTATTTTCAAAACACTTGTATTTCAATTTGGAGTTAAACTTAAATTGTCCTTTAAAAAGGCCTTTTGATAATCAAAATAAATGACTTCCAGCTACAATTAAAGTAAAATCTCAACGTTACAAACAACGCTTTCTTAAATTCAATGCAAATTATTATTTTGTTTCTCAACACTTTGTTATATTAAGGGTTAGCACAATGTTACTTTTGTCTTATGCAAATGTTAACTTAGCGATCGGTGAAACTTTAAACCTCCATCGAGGCGGAACGATCCATCGCCTTTTGTGCAAATGTGACTGAGTAATTGCTAGGCGGTTAATTTTATGCCCGCGATTAAAATGCACGTTAAGGATCTAAATAGTGTAAGAATGTGCATTGTTTAGTCTGTAATTATTTGAAATTTTATGGAGGACGGTGTCGAAAATGACTAGATTTAGGTCGATTTTGTCGCATTTTTCCATGATGGCATTTTTAAGAATCACTATAAACAATAGAGCATGGTCGTCACAATTATAGTTACTGGATCACTACTAACTAAGCACGTAATACTCTGATTATAATATGTGTAATTGTTTTCCTGGTGTCAGTAATTTCTATCTTATTTCCTGTAAACATTGTCCTTCCCATGCATCCACTTAGGTCAACTGTATATAGAGTATTTTATTTATTACTTCTAGTTATGTAGTTTGACAAGCTGCAACAACTATCCAGTTCCATCTTCTTGGCGCCCATCAGATTTGACTCGATATTTGCATAGTTGCGCGAAACAGGTCTGTTCACTTTGCACCGACAGATTCGTTCCCACGACCGAACCATTTTGATTAATATCTACATGTCCAATCCACTACGTGAATACGTGAATTAATTAAAATAAGGAGAACAAGTGAGGGTAACTTATTGATTTTATTTTTAAATGCAGAGTTTCAGAAACGATAATTTGATTTGTTTTTACTGCACAATTTTTGTTTAAGTACTAAATATACACTTTGTTGGTATCGTAATAGCTGTTATAATAGTTGCTTACTAAGTTCACATAAGATTGCTAAATATGTATTGAATTAGTAGGAAACATATTCTTCAGATTGTTCTAGAATTTGAATCAATTTTGTCCTTTTTCAAGCACGACGTTCGTTGGTACACGGCCTCGGCCGACCAAGACTATGATGTATGTCTAAAAAAAGTGTTATGTTACATATGTAGTAAATAGAAACGCGTAAACAAATAAAGACAAATGCACTAACAGTAGGTACCGACATCTAAGTGGGACACAGACCCGCTATGAATATTCACATTCGATACACGTTCGACGCACCAGCAGGGCTACTACGAAACTCGAAATTCGTATAGTACTGTCCCTCTCGCTCTCGTATTAAATAGTATAAGTATTAGACGGACCGCACGACACGAACTTCGAGTTTCGAGTTTCGTAGTAGCCCTGCAGCAGCAAACGTTGACGTTTCAAACCGCTCACCACGAAAAATACCGTCAAATTTCGTTAGTCGTAAAAAATAACACAACAATAGTCCACAAACGACTTAAGGCGTAAAATCATTGAATCTGACCCCGCTTGACCAATCGCGTTTACGACGTCCTTTTTACGCCGTTCCTATTTTACTTTCACACGTTTAGAATGCATCAAAACCAAGCGGTCAACTAAAGTCATAAAATCAATGAAAAATCCGACTCATGCATAATAACATCGTAAAATGATAATCAAAAACTAGCGTCCCGTATACCATTGTCAAAATTTTATTGGCAGTTAAAAATAAGTGATTTACGGACTCGGGTTTGGATTAGTTATTGGAATAATAATAAAATTTACAGCACGTAGGCTAATTAGCTAAGCGTGACCGGAATCTTTTTTTTTCACATCGGGCTTGGATTGTAGCGTTTTGTCGGTGTGTGGTCCCGAGATTACGACGCATCAGGCCTTATAGGGCACTTTTTTGAGCTTCTATTTTGAATAGCTTCAAAATATAATCTTAATTATAAAAAAAATCTACCACCACCCAAGACCGTATCGTACACGGCCACAGTAAAGCCAGATAGTAAATGGCAAACAATAATGCAATTTTTTTTTAAACTAAATTTTAATTTTGTCCTAAATTTATATTCCATTACAAACTGAGTTCTTTAACAGTTAACAGTTAGTTTTGTTTGTTTTGTAATTGCAATTTATCTAATCTAATTTGTATACTTACTCGTACAATCAGTGGTATTTCAGTAAATTAACTAACTGTAGTTGAAGTTTTTTGGTCAAACTGCGTGAGTGCACATGCTAGTTCTCCCCAATAATTGCCACTTATAGTCGGCAAGCTTCTCAAACACTTAAGATAAAGCAATCTTTAGCACTATGCATTTTAAAATCGAATGTCAAGTGACTGCACCGACTTCTCTGGTGTTACCGGTTAGCATCTATCTCCTTCGAACAAATCCTATTAGAGAAGGATGCGGTATTTTAAAAACGGTACGCACCGCTCACGACCATTTTCTAAAAAGCTCGTTGGTCTTAAGAAGTTACTATACTTCATTATTATTGTAGGTGATTAAACAATATCGACGAGGATGAGGGTCTAAAATTCATTTTTAAATACGAAACCCTAAAAAAGTGCCTAGTCAATAACATTTGACCCCGCTACTTCGTTCGTAACCAGTTATAAACTATCTAGTCTTATAAGGAAACTAGAGTAACTTGAGCTCCGTAACGCGACCTCTGCGCAACTCAACACGCAGCAACACATCGCTAATCTAGAGCAGATGGCCGCACGCGCAGGCAGGACTTCTAAGCCACTACACCGATAATTGCGCAGACGCTGGCCAAATGGCGACATTTGGCCATGCTGGTCTGCAAGGGTGGCCAGGCCAGGAGTAACCCACACCAATTTTAGAGTAGCCTTTTTTACATACGAGCATGATGGTCATCTGATGGTAAGCAATGTCTGCTCGCGGCTCCGTAGAAGTCACTGGCGCGTTGCTGATCTTTTAGATAGGTATATAAGATACTGCTTTTTTAAAGGTCTCATGTCAAAACTATTTCGGGTATCTGAGTGAGAGAAGTTCATACTGGAGTACTGCGATGGAACAAGATACTATTCTAGTCGTTTTTCATACGATTATGTGTCCTACACCGCATTCTCCAGCGTTGTGCGTTATGATGGAGAGACCCAAGCTTGAGATGGCCTACATTTCATACATAAATAATAATAATAAAATAAAACGTTAAATTTATACCCCAGGAAATGGATGGAACTATAAATTAAAATTAAATACAACATGACATTAATTTAAGTTACATAAAAAAATAAGCAAGTAAATCGAAGAAAAAATATTAAATTAAGATCGAAATTTAACTAAAACATACATTAAATTATTACATGTGCAACCGAATCGAGTGTGAATAGAATAGAGAAACCTAGACTTCATTAAACTATTTTTTAAAGTTTGTACTAAGTAGTACGTCATCCAAAACCTTCTGCCGTTTACTAATAGTTCGACATGCGTCACCATCGTAAGGTACTCAAATTTAAATAATTACGAAAGACAAACTTGGTTGTAAGTTGTAATTAATCAGTCGCCTATTGTTTATTGTTAGTAACCGACCCTCATTGTCGACGTATAAAATGCAAGAGCATTCGCATGACTGTAATTAATTCATCGATTTGCTTAACAATAGCCACTGTCGCAGTTAGCAGAAACGTCTAAATAGAACATTTACAAACGGGATTACACATAGCAATTTTTCAGAGGGAACATGCACGATTTAACCCCAAACGCGAATTCGTTATACAAGGAGACTTATCTCGAGAAAGGAGTAACCTGTTGTGCCTATTAGCATAGCACTGGCCATTGTGCATTATTCCACATATTCATGGGTAAACACACCAGTCTTTGTGGGCATTGTTCGGGTAATACTTAGCAGCATCACCCCTCGCGGTAATCTCATCCTTTCTTCCCATTGTTCCCCACAATGTGAGAGAAACGCTCCTAAATTCGGTCCAGAGGTCCCGGAGTGACCTCAGGTCGCGTCCCACAATACGTTCAATCGTGTTTACCTTTGAAAAACCGATGTTTAAGCCGAGTTTCTTTGAGAAGCTGTCCAATATCATCTCGACTAGTTTGTTTTCTTTTGTGTGGAGACATTTCAGAACAGTACCGCGGACAATGGAGTCATTGTTCTTTGACGTTATTTAGCTACCGTTTTGGCCGTTACTTATCTTTATTATATTACTTTATTGCGTGTATCGATTTTGTTCACGATTTTATAAAGCAGTTTCGGCTGCTGTTGAATTTGAATATTAACGATCATGGGAACGCACCTTGCGTGTCGGAGCCCGTCGCACGAAAACGATCCAACTGACTTCGTTTTGTTCTGATTTTGTGTTAAAGTGTTAATAATGAGAAAACACCGACCAAAAAGAGTGAAAATCTAGAATATTTCCTAGTAGTATTTGAAACACCTAAGAAGCCATCAACTGACAAAAATTACTCATAAATATTTAGGACTCAGGTAACAACTAAACCAAGATGATTCTATACATTCATACCCATCCATCCTATAGGATGGACGACCTCGAAACCTACTCAAGTCGAGACCCATAACCATAAGCCTTTATAATAAATAAATTCGTACCCACCGGCGCACTCGCATTTAATTGCGTGGTCCGGGAGCCGCACTGATTCACGTTTATGACAGCTTGCATGCGCTAGAGTGCTATACAGCTTTAGTGCTTATAGTACTAAAACCTTTATCACCATACCTTTATACCGAACATATCGATAAAGTATGCGTATCTACTGCATTAACACCAGCGTAGAATTGACAAGGTAAGTAGCTATTGCTGGCTATAAAAGTAAAAAGTCCGCTGATTATAAAAGCGTGTGAATTTAAAAAGACTGCTGTGCCCAATGAGATTCGGTTTTTAAAATTAGTTCAGAGTATTTTCAGCCTAAAATAAATATTGATCTACAGTACAACTTGATCTAAAGACTACCTATGGGGGTGACCTATGCCCAACAGTGGGCGTTCTACGGCTGAGATGATGATGTACATTTAGAATATGTTAGTAGGTACATTATTCTAAATGCCGAGGTTTTCTTCATTTTCCTGAAGATTCAAATGAGAAAGAAAATGAAAAAACCGATATTTTTCCGAGTTCCGAACGACATTAGGAAACTAGTAAATCCACGATTGGATAAAATGCGCGAATAGATTTAGTAAAAACATAAAATTGTGATTGTTTACGCTTTTGAAATATTTCCGTCTTCAATTGTATAAATAACATGAATTCTCCACATGTCCCGCGTTTCTGAGGGGTAGGAATTGATTGTCGTATCTTTTTTTACCACAGACTATCAAAGCCGATTTCAAAGATGGCGTACTCTAGTAGCTACTTCAAGTGGCTGTCGGCTCGTCAGATGTTCTTCTTTGAGCCGCCGCTCTATTAAACGTTCATTAGGACCCCATAACATATTGTGATGCACCACAGTAGTCGGGATCAATAATATATTTATTAGTCCTTATTGTAATCTGTGATATCTCTGGAAAAAGGATGCGTACAAATTACGTAAGCCTTTTTTTAGGCCACTGTCTATTAAAGCATGGGTTGAATCTCTTTTTGATTACGTCGTAACGCTTTAATCATGTAATCTATCGTTGCGTGTATTTCTCAAAAATTATAGTCCTGATTGCTATTATAGCTTATGTATTTTCTACTAGATCTTTTTTATTTATCTATCAAAATTTTGCTTGTACTTATGAAATTTCCTGGCTTCACCCGTAAATAAATAGAATCGTGTTAAAGTTTTACTTGAGTTATTTTTTATTTTTCTTTCAGAGAAAATTTCAGTACTTACCTACATTAGTTAATGTTCAAAATGTACCGCGTCAAAGGCGTAATTGCGTTTTAAGTCGAAATACTAATAAAATACCCTAACAGTGGTTCTCATTCAAACTAGCCCAATCATCCGCTAAAATATCTTTATGCCACAGAGTACACTACTACTCCTAATTTAAAAACTTCTAAATTGTTTCATAAAATAACACCACTTCCTGCACGTAAACTACAACGTGCATTATTACTCCGCTAATCTCTCTTAATTGCCTCAACAGCTAGCTCCCATACGATTTGTGACGTGTTGTAACTTGTTACTTAACCACCTGCAGCTCCAGTTTACAAGGTTAACAACCTACAGGACACACACACAGGATAGATGGAGTCCTATCACACTATTTTTTTACTTTATCGCACGTCGGAACAGGCGCAGCGATGAAATCAACCCAGTAGATAGGTTTCATTTTCTACAGCTTCATCTCAAAGCATAAGAATAGATTTAATTAAAATAACAATAAATATCATGGGACGATTAATACCAATTGGCCTAGTCCCAAACTAAGAGAAACCTAAAACCTACAATAATTCATTTTCGGAATTAGATATATTCAACCTTTCTCTTAACAGGTTTAAAGTTGCCCTGTTAAAACATTAGTGACATTAGTTTCGTTTTGTTCAACTAAATTATTGTTTAATTGCATATATATTTTTTGTACGTCTTTACTGTATAATTTAATAGTGGCATATTTGCTGGTCTATGTTTCGTTTAAGTTTTATTTGCTTAAGGTTTTTTTTATATTGTACCGGTTTTTGCCCAAATAAACATTAAACACTAAGCAAAGCTTCTACTAGATACCTAGCATGTATTATCCATTGTATCATTGTGTCATTGTCATACCAATACATTCTTAAGTACATATTAAACATCCAAGACTCGAGCACAAATATAACTGGAATTCAATATTTACGAGTAACCAAGGTTTTTGTGTTTCTTGGTCGTATTAGTTTAAAATAAAAATAATAAAACCATGAGGCGCTGCGAGAGAGGACCGCAAAAAACGTAAATTCTAATCCAAAAAATATTCCATGTGAAAATTAACCAATTTTTATTAATATTGATACGTCCCCAAACCCAAAAAACTAACATAACAACTTCATTTGTACGGTTTTAGGACCCACGATTCTAATTTTAAAAGCCGCACGGCAAAGTCAATGCCGAATCATTAAAGAAACTGCACATTAACCCCTATCAAGCGAAATACCTTGTCATCAGACAATTTTATTTATGTCTCCAGTAAAAACGTACTAAAATTAAAGCATAATGCAAGCGGGTCACGTGAATAATTTCAAGATGGACGTTCGTACGTTGACCTTACGTGCACTCCTGCATCGAGATTCTAAATCTTATTTTTATCTCGCCGCACTTTGTGTTAATGATCGTGCCATCTTGAACCAGAATTTTATTACCAGTATCAAGTTGGACGGGAGAGTTTAATAAAATTAAGCTATCACAACCTACCCTACGAGAAAATCATAATAAATAATTAGTTAAAATAAAACTAGCTTCGCACCCATAGAGGAAGAAACAAATGGGCTAGCTCTTTTTTTAGTGGGAATTTCGAAAATTTCCTTCTGAGTTCCTCTGCCAAATTTCTAGCTTCAGTGGTTTACGATGTACGTTGTCTGTCTATCAGTCATTCAAGGTACTCTTTAATAGGTATACGAGTAGGTAAATTGTAGGATAGGCAACATCTTCAATGATAGACGCTTCTCCCTTGCGTGCCAGGTACTACTAAGATTTTTTCTTACTATATGTAGAGACAATAAAAAGGAAATTCCAACGCATGTATTGTCATCGCTATGGATACACCACTACTTGTATGTCAATAGACACGCAACAATGGTTTCTGACTTTCTCATTACATATACATACAAGCCGACCTACCACTAGTATATTTTACGTAACGGTAATTTGATCACGATAACTGTAACTGAGTTCAATTAGGCTGTAGTTAAATTCCGTTACGGTGCATGTGATACGATCAATTTTAAGACAAATTGAACGAAATATGAAACGTTAAAAGAACAGACGAAATAACGGTTATTGCAACAAACATTAAGTTAACTACAGTTTCTTCACAATAGTGCGAAATGTCCAGTGTCAGTTTAACAGTGTTGACATGAACATTTTACTGTGCACTTTGTACAGTCAAGGGCAAAGATATCGACACGGCCAACTTACAAAAATATGTATACACAGCCTTAATGTTAAGTGCATAAAGTCGTGTATACATACATATTTTTGTAACTTTGGCTGTATCGATATCTTTGCCGTTGACTGTAGGTTTTCACACGGCTTCCGCCTCAAGTACCCGCGACATTTTGCTGAAGAGCACAAATTCGAAGCATACACAGGTGAAAAATATACCAAAAATCTCGAAGCACTAATCTACTAGCAAACAACGGCAACCCAAAATTTCACACTAAAACCGTCAAATATAACGAAAAAGTGAAGCAAAAACTCGCTCATAATTCAAAAGCTAAACTCTAGTTTGTTGAATGACAAATAACGTTCAATTTTCGACATCCTGTTTAGAAGATTAGATCGCTATAATTGTGGTTTACACGCGAACAAGTCTAGACTTCCCCGAATCACCGTGCTTAGAGCTGCTATGCAATTTGTATATGTGGCCTGTAATTTAGCGTTATGCTGCCTAGTCACTTTGATTCTGACTTGACTTTAATAAAATTAATGGAACCGCAGTCTTTAGTTCCGCACATTATTCGCTAAATTTATACTCTAATTGAACGCAAGTGTTCAGTTACATTAGTTTTGTGAAAACGAAAGCTGTTCGCGTCGCCACAATGCTATAGGTTTTATTCTAATTAAAAATCTGGAAGCCAAGCTAACTGGAAATCCTCTGACTCACTCCCGTGAGTAAGCGGCGCTATTTCCTGTCGCAAATGCGCCGACGACAGTAAAAATATTAACCAACGCAATTCCCAGTCCAAATAAAGTCATATTTTTAACACAACTGTCTTCGAAAGGATTTCAAGAGTCTTCAGCTTCGAGAGAGTCATAAATAATCGGGGATCGACCGCAATTTAAACGATATCAGATAATATTTAACAAATGTTAAGGGCGGGATACAATGGCCGCTACCTGGGTGCGTGTCACTTATTTGTTTAGGCTGTCAAGTCTCAAAACCAGTAGCCGAGAGCCCAAACAACTATACACATGCACTATACGTATATACAAGCGCTGCGCGGGATTAGTTTTTGTTGCTCTTTTTATCTCCGACGTTGAGTTGCGCTAGGACTCTGTCAAACAGGGCTGCCTGCGCCTAGAAAATCATATTCATGCTCCTGCGATCACAATACGCTGTATCCGCTAACAAGCGATGTGGACATCGCATCGGCCTTTCACTCGACCTAGATATTTGGGAACTGGTTCGCAATCACAATGCAGCGGGCGAGCATTCTCGCCGCGTGGCCGTTGCGTTTTAACTACTCATTTCCCGTACGAAGTATTGAGACACGTAGCAGCCCTATAGCGTGAATAAAATAAAAAAAGGCTGACGGCGTGCGCTAGGGCCGAAGCAACCTGTTTGGTCGCGGCCGCGGTCGCCCACGTCTGACAAATCCGCGTCCATTCCGATACCCTCGTACGAACACACTTAATACCAATACCTACTGACTCGCCTGTGACGCGTTCGGTCCAGTCCAGACTTGTTTAGAAACAGGCTTGAAGTAGAGTTGCATTTGATACTTACAAACGTTTCCCAAAATATAATAGCGTCCAGCGCGTAGGCTCGGTCTATCGTCTCGCGCTCTCGCCTGACTCATACGCACGTGTGATATCAAAACTTTAATGGCATTGCGTGCACTCATTCAATGCTGCTTTATCTTTAATGTTCGCAACCGCCTCAAAGTCGTGTTACTGTAATTACGTTCGAGCAGAGTTTTCGAGATGCTTATTTCGCCGATTTTTAAAAAGAGGTTTATGTTTCGCAAGCTAAGTGCCTACAAATAAAAGTCTAATTGTTCAATTACTACTACGCTACTTCCTTAAAAATACAGACGGTCACGTTTTGGCATGCTAGATCAATGTATTTTAGCTTCTGATGAACTCTGCATCGATGTAATTATACCTCTATGGGCTCCTATGTCATGCAGGTGTGTGCTCCTTGGTTTGATGGCTAGCCCGAGGCTATGCGGTTGAAATGAACCCGGCTAATGGTCCACGATTCCCAGGAGCATGCGCCGCAATCACGAACCCATCACATAATACAGAACTGAGCCACACGCACCCTTTTGTACAGCACTGATTACTTACAATTTTCCTTTTAACCGAAGCAATTTTGAATATTTGAAATTTCGCTTTTGAAATTTTTGAATGCAGAAGTTTACACCATTGTTTCTCCGCGTAATGTCAGGGTTTGTGCTGAGTTCAAAGCGCCGACGCTTCAGACGGCTCTGGGTGGTATTTCCTCCCCTTCATAAACTCGATTTACATGCGCCAACACTTTCGGAAAACGTAAACAAAACGTTTATTGTCTTCCCACACGCTCCGAGATTATCTATTCACGTGGCGTTGTTTCCTGCACTCCGCGCAGCGGCGGATCAAAGCTCCAAAACCCCCTACAACAACACATCGACGTTTCACCGAAAAGTGACACTATAACTAGAATCTTTTATCTACTCTAACACTTCAAAATGAACTCGGTATTCTCTCGGTAGAGCCTAGAGAGAGAGAGAGAGAGGTGTTCATTCAAAACAAAACATTGCAAATATGCAATTTAGATTCTAAATGATGAAAATAAAGCAGCAAAACATGGCGATTGTGCATGCAACAACAAGCATGAATGCTGGACGAGAAAGTGGAGAGCCCGGAGAGAAAGGCAAAACATCAACGCAACACAACATCAAACGGCATTAAGATTTGCTTGCAATGAAACAAAATGGCTACCTTTTGGTGTTTAGTTTACAGATTTAAGAAACCATGAAATAAAATGGGTACAGAGACATTAAGTGCTCCAAAAAATGACAGCACGCTCTAATGCTCTGGATAATGGACTTGCGTTTATATTTTCTCCGAAATATCTTTTGAGTGTAGCTGAAATAATTACTATAGTGCCTGTTCCCAGCATTTCTACTAAAGAAATAACTTGTGTTTGATTCTTTTCTTGAAACATCAAACATGCTGCTCTTGTAGCTAGACGGCCGACAAGATCGGCCTTCGCACGTGGTCTGCATTCGGTGCATGATTCATTTAAAATTCATTGTCTCATTGTTACTTACAAAGAATGTAAGAATATTCTATAAGTACAGATTCTAACATCATAGCGCGCTGGTATATCGTAAAGCTCTTTCAGAGTGCGATAAACAAGTAAATTACCAATACTGCGAGGTGTCCGGGTGGTGCCTGCGCCACGCAGATATTTAGGTCGACCGAAATAACCGGCACGGCCGCTACGTAACGTAACCCAGCGAGCCACCATCACGCTCAAATAACATTCTGTCTGCGAAAACAACAAATTGCAACTCTAAAACCGATTCTAAACACCGAAGATTTCGCGCCTCGCTGACCTATTAAACTTAAAAGATAAGATAATTCGTTATATATTAAAATTGTACTTCAGTTTACAACTTTAAAAAAACACCAATGGAAACTTGTACTACGCAGCAATCACTATCGGGCCGCATGATAACGAGCTGATAAGCTAACAATGCGATGAAATGTGAATCAAAAAGCGTTACTGTTCGCTACAACGCCCGCAACCTTCAACTAACTCGCGGAAATTGGCCGTTATTTAAATATGAACGCGTTTGCTACTTGTTTGTCGACCTGATTACAATTTTTTGTTAATTTATTCCATGTTTTTACGTTTTTAACTGGCGTCTCTACGTCATTTACATTACATAGTTTAGTTCGTTGCTGTTTCAAAATCACACCGGCTAATAATATAACTATCCGATCGGAGCCCTGTTGTGTCACTTATGACTACGAATGTGTGAGTTGTTTGCTCTGAGACCACGCGCATGTCTTCAAGGCCAATTTGTTTACGCTTACGTCCTACACCCTGCCCACTCGGCTCGGACGCGGCGACTAACCGACCAAATAACACACGTCTCTGGCCTATATCGAGTCGACACTGTGCCAATACACTCTGAGAAGCGGTCAAGTAATCCGCAAGAGAAAATGGCGGGAACCGCTCCATTGAACATTTGGCGGGAAACTCGTTGCGTAACCTTAGGAAAGTATTTTCTCCACACTATCTCCTTTTAGCTTTACTATTGGCGATCTGAGCTTCATGGATATTAATAAAAATAGAATAAGCTATTGGGTATTTTAGAATGATGACTTCTGAGATCTCGTGCTTGGAGTCTGCTGCAGTGCTGTAGGGCATGGTTTTGGAAGGCTTTCTTTGTTGGCTTTCATTTTCATCTTTTTCGAAGCCACGTGGTTTGTTGTTATGTAGATTTGGCGGGAAGTCCTCGGCGCCGGTACCAGTCGACCTTGGCGTGACGTCACTGGCTACCGACTGCACCAACCGACGCTTCGACTTTTTCATATAGTTATTCTTATTATTACTAACTTTTCGATTCCGATAAAACGTGTGCCGATTATTTAGCAGTCTTCGAGGAAAACTGTTGTATGTTTTTAAGATCACAAAATAAGTTAACATTTCATGATTAAAATTATTCAGTTTCTACGTCTTTTGATTTTTCAAAGGGTTCATCACGCAGTACTGAAATATTTTATTTCGTAATGACACATTCTATCCTTCGCGTTGTCTACCTATTTTCCAATAATACTTATTTTTGTGTCTTGTGTTGTTGTGAATAAACATATTTTTCTCTCTTTCAATACAGTTAAATTAACACGGAAGAAACGTCTTTAGAATAGATTAAATGACATGTGGCGTGTTTAGAGTAAATAGGCGTGCCCTGTGTTTTCCACAATCTATAGATAAAACATTATCTATTGTTAGTTTTTCGCCCGCACGAACATTCCAAGGTTTAACATTCAGCTCACAATCATGGCTAAACTTTACGCTACCTACCTAATATCTTTATCAAGTTCTACCGTCGCGTCATCACGTGTATCTTCAGACATTTGCAAACATATAATGTTTCTTGTAGCGTCTAATCATGCTATCGTATTGTCAATAGCTATACTACATATATGTACCTGTGCGTGCGCACGACCTTGTCTCTCGCTGGGCGCAGTTTGTTGCTACGGAGTTTTCGTTTGGCCACTTAGTTATAAATGAGTCGTCGCGCTTGTCTTCTGTTCAATCAATACCTTGTATTTTATCATCACCTAATAAAATTTCTTTTGTGCTCGTAAGCATCCCATATTTTACCTTCAGACGATTCACTGTTAGAACGTTATGTTAATAATCGTTAAAAATAATCTATACTTGAAAATATTCTCCATTAGCATCTCATTATTGTACCTACTTTACTATCGTTTTAGAGCATTTTATCAATTTATGACGGGTGTTGTTTCCTTCAAATTATTTAAAGGAATTTGACTAATTTAAAACAACCCCATAGAAATCGAAGCGTCCTCACACCAGTAACTCACAACCCGCCATTATAATACAGATTAAACAGTAGTAAAAGCGTCGTAAAACTTTTATAGCTATTAAGGCTATATTTTTCCAAAATTAGAAATAGTCACAAAGACGTCGCCGCCTCAAAGGATTAGAAATGGAATCCGGTGCATAATCGCGCCAGTTTTACGTTCCGATCCTTACGGATAGAGTCGTAAAGATGTCAAATGTATGTAAGTTGTAAGGTCCGTGGTTTAACGAGCCTTTCTGTTTCGGGACCATAAAGCGTTCCCCGCCTCGCCCCCTCAGCTTTAACGACTAATTTCATGCAAGACGTATCGAGTAACTGCACCCTTCTGTGGAAAATGTTAACAAGAGTCATAAAGCATGTGCGCTTTATGTCGCGGGATCAACTTTTATTGGAACAAACTGCAAAAGTTTAAGGGCTTTATTAAGTCGACCGAAAATTACGGTTTTTATTGTATTTCAAATTATATAACTGAGCATTTTTTTAGTTATTGATTTTTCCATCTATCGTTATGAAACCTTCGAATTCTAAAATGCGATATTTACAGATCGAATTGGCTATTTTATATTATAATTTAAAAGGGTATCCCAAGAATTAGAATCTAAGCAGTAGATTACTTATAGTTATACTTAGTCGTTTGTTGAAATAAAAAGTTTTTGTTTTTTTAAGTAATAGATGTATCGCAATAAAGAGTTTACATGCGTTACACACTTCTTATTCAATCTAACCTGTGTTTTTATTATTCCAGATTTCCTGAAGCCGCGCAAGCGGTTGTCGACGGGCGGAAAGAAATCGCCGCATTCGCACAAGCACGAGTGTGGGCACGGCGCGCACATCCGCCCGCCGAAGGTGGCGCGACTCGCCCAGACCCACTTCAAACGCCCCAGCTAGGCAACACCTCCCAGTTTCATCAAAATCACCTATCTGTACTACTTCAATACACTGCGTGAACTCGATACCCTGCAGATTCTCAAAACCAGGCAGCTTTTTGCAATCATGTCTTTGGAAATCTCTGTTCGAGCGAGTTGCCTTAGAGGCAGTTGTGTGCAAATTTTTTTATCCATTAATTTATTTTGTATGTCGATAATGCGCATTGTGGAGAACAATATAATAATGTTAAGTAATTTGTAAGATAGTTTCAGACATTATGCATATGATATGATTTAACGTAGGTAACACATTAATATATTATGTTGTCCCGAAAAACTGTCACTGGATGCATCACAACTTTATTTGCTCAATGCATAAAAGCATCACACCGAGCGGACCGTTGGGTTCCACCATTCTGCACGTAGACACTAAACTTAAGATGTTCTGGGCAATGTTTATTATGTGACAATTAATTTGTAAGTTTATTATGATCTCTTTGACAAGTAAATTAAGTTATAGTAGGTTTAGAGTTAGCTAAGTTAGGGTTCCCGGACTTGCGTTAAAGCCTATCAATCATCATGTCACGTGTCTTGTTGCACAAATTTTCCGTTGGTCACAACAACAGATGTCGGATGTCAGAGATAAATGCCTTGAAAATGCTATGAAGCTGCCGCCGAAATAAGATTTCCATCCATTAGCCTCCGAGCATATTCGACGCGTTTCCAGTACGAAAGAGACTATTTACTGTGTCTTGGCCTCCGCCTCTGAAATTGTGGAAAAGATACAAAAAATACTCTCTTTTACATTAAAATGTCTCACAGTAACCAAACAGCACAGTAAGCAATAGTTAGTGTAGTAGAAATACAAATACTCAATGTGAACCGATTTCGTTACCTTCCACGTAACAGAAGACTTAAGTATTGCCAATTTTAACGTAATTAACTGCTGAGCGTTCAGTATGTTTGAGTATTTGTGTTTGATCGACGCATAGTACTCTTATTTCGCAACCTTAGTCGATATATTTGTTTTGTTGTTGTATTTTAATGGATTATATCTTTATGATTATAGATATTGATAATTGTTTTTTTATAATATTGGATTTCTAAAGGTTTAGTTCAGTTTGCCGAACGCCTGGCCGCGACCCTTTATTAAAGTACAAAATATTTCTCGTTAATTTTAGGTCGAGGGGTCGCGGCTGCCTCAAAACTATGGAAAAGACAGGACAGACATTTACGCCTATTTTTTCACGTCTAATCCCAAATTATAAATAAAATAACTTAAGATTCCAAAACATGTTAAACATTAAAATACATTATTTATGTATTGAATAGTTTTGGTCGAGGTGACGACATAAACCGTACCATCTTCACTGCATTTTAGCCAAAGCTTGTGTTTGACATACGGTGAGTCTGACTAACATTGAAATGAAATTAAGAAAATGAACTTTTGAATTATTGACAAAGTTAGGAACACTCCTTAAATTATTTTTTGAGAATGCTGCATGCTGGCATGATTTTACGAAGACTTCTTAAATTAGGTGTTCGTTAACTATATGACTTTGTTTATTAGGACTATTTCGATTTTGTTCTAAAATTTATGAATTGTCTACGCGTAGTCCTACGCACGGACGCGATCAATCAATTCACCGACTCGCTTGCGATTTGGTGACTCTTCGGAAAGTTTTTCTTTCTGGAATGCCATTCGTGCTGAGACAGTGTCTGATCCTTCCGCGTTTAGGACGACGCCCAAAAATGTTTGATAATTATAGTTTTGTTGTTTGATATGTCTATCTATTTGGATGTTGTTATGTGCCAAACCGCGCCGCGCCGGACATAGCGGCTTCTGAATCGTTTCATTCGCCTTCGAGCCTGGTACACTCCGATCTATTAAATATCGAAATAATTGCGTTGTACGGCATCGAGATGTCATAATTTTAATTTAATATTCTCTAACACCTGTGATGTATTAAATATGATCTCAGAACATAATTTTACTTTATGCAATTGTCATATTTAATATTTTTTTGTTTATAATAGTGTATGTTACTGCGTCCGAGTTAGTAACCTGCTTAAATAAACGTATCCCTGGCGAGTCTTGACAGCGAATGAGAAATAATTTAATGCATCAAAATGTTTTTTATAGAATGTTATAGAAGGAACGTTTTATGGAATGTAAGATGTTGCTTGCGATGTCGGCAGCTGCAACTAGTATAACGCTGAACGACTTACTGTACCCCTAGTGTAAGTTTTCAGTTACAAAATACGTCTCGATCGCGTTCGCGTAAAATCTCAAGTTGTATGGAAACACGAACATCGCAAACGTTCCGCTAGAGACGCTGTTCGTAATTGCATACAAATTGAGATTTTAACGCGAACGCGATCGAGACGTATTTTGTAACCGAAAACTTACACTAAGGGCACTGAATTATAATCCCGGTTCACAGGTCGGTCATGGTTACGCCCAAAATGTAGCCGACGACGGCTTTGGCTCATAAAGCCCAAGTTTCCTAAAACACTTTATCACACGTGTGCATTTGCCCAATTAGTGAAATTTTCCAAAACTTACATGTTTGTGATTATTATACTTAATAAATGTACAAACTGTACTGATACCCAATGGGAAATGCACTTTTAGATAAGGTGCTCCTAGAGAGTGATCACCTTTAGCGAAAATGGGTTTTACGAACCTAAGCTACCCTGGCGAGCGATTTTTCGTTCATTGTATGGTCGATACACTCGTCGCTAAGCGATTAGCTGGAGACATGCAATAGACTTGAAAATCGCCGAGTCGCCTAACGCACCTATTCGTGGCCGGGCTTTGTGGGATAGAATTTCACATGCGTCGTCGAGCGTTGACGCTTCCAGGCATAATAACTTGTTGCAATGGTGAGGTTAATAGCTGACGTCGTTTGATAATATCTTGCAGACAGTTAACAGTTAATGAGTCAAAGCCTGTGCCGTCAGTCGTTCTGACAGTATTTGAATATTCTGAGTAAGGTGAGAAGGCTAGAGCTACCCGCGCACTGTAAATATCGTGCACTCACTTGTATTTATTGAGGCGGGCTGTACAGTGAGAGGTTTTTGTAAGGGATACACAAAAAATAATTCTATGTATAAATATTATTTTCATTTAAGCAGCAGAGGCAATATAGAGTGTTAGTCCGTGCCAAATATAGCTCACTGTAAACCAGAGGTTGCTACCTCGAGCCTGTAGGTACCATAATGGTCTCACTGCCAAGCAATACACGCTGTAAACATTCGGTCAACACTATATAAATAATGTGTAATAGTTTATGTATGAGCTCCATTTTATTAATGTATAATACTTAAATTTAGTTAAAAAAAGCTTATTTCATTCAGTAACTCTATTGTTTCATTCCTTATTCCCCACAACAAGACTAACTCAGAGATGTAAATTCTAACGATGATGTAAATTCTAACGATATTTTTGAAGATTTAAAAGGTCAAGTATCCATCACAGTTTAACGTCTCTGAATTAGTATGTACGATATTAAGTTAAAACACATGGGTATAGATCAAAAACTAGACAAAGTTAAACCGGTACGATACAAAACTACTGACTGGGAAAAGATCAGGTTGTGACACTAAAATTTACCTGCATTGTCTGTTATATAACGGAATGTCACTGTAGTCCTCCAATTTTTTGAACTACACCCAGATCTCATAAAAGAGAAAGTGGAAGGAGCAGGTCAAATGAAAGAGTATGTTGGATGCTCGTATGAAAATGTTTACTGATATCACAATCAATTCTACACAACTACCCATTACCCGTCGATCGTGTACACTGCGGTCATGGGTGATACAATACAGAGATACACTTTACCGATTAAACAACTGCTGAACGAGGGTTCAAGTCGCTAGTTCCTATAGAAACACTGAAAATGGTACAGTCGCCTTTGAACAAGAGCAAGCTTTTGTTTCGAGCTTAACGCGCTTTTGAACTGATTATTTAGCTTGTGGATCAGAGAACAATGCTTTAAGCCTGAAAGAAAAAATATAATGGGACAATTCTCACTTTACATTCCCATAAATTTAAAGATTAAGAGATTATAGGTGGGAATCGCCTAACGGTGCGATCAATCGAAATAAAAATAACCTATCGGGAAACAATAACAATTCACACAAGTTTTAATGATAACTTATTTTATTTTTATATCGTGTTAATGTTAATCCAAGAAACAAAACGACTTGTACCCCTTTTCACTCGTCGCAGTAGTACACCCAAGCGCGGGACTGGCGCTACTAAAGGTACTGATTCTTACTAAACTATTGGTACATAAATATTACCCAATGAAACAGTGACTATAACTTGTTGATTAAATGGAAAGGTCGTTCAGGTGTGCTGTAACAATTTAAAAACATCTAAACTAGTGTTAGACGGATCTACGTGTCCAAGTGAAAAAAAGTTTAGTTAAGGTAAAAATGTCTACGTTATTTATGTAGGTAGGTACTTATTCAATAAAAAAATACACGCTAGTCAGTACAACGTTAAGTGACAGATACTTAGTTAGCAGGTACAGTTACAAATAAAGTTTAATATTAGCCAATTTCGAAAAATATTAATAGTTTTTGATTTGATCAGAGTAGCACCGTGGACAGGTTTATGAAAGTTAATGTTGCTAACGACTTTAAAAAGCACAGTAAAGATGATTTTATTATTAAAAATAATCCATAATGCTACTCAGATAATCGATATATTGAAATACAATTTACATTAAAAGCAAAGGTTTAGATTTCAAAAGAGGATAGTTATTGTCTCAAAACATTACAATTTGGGTAAGTAAGTAAGGCCGGAGCCACAAATACAAAGTCGACATTCGGAACCTCCCCTCTAATATACACGTTACGTACAGTAACTAAGTATTTAATTATTTACATTTTATAGAATATTACACTTAGGCACATCAATTGTTATAAAATTACGATTTAATTCGAAAACGTGATCCTGTCACCGATATTCAGCTATGCTACCACGAATCTAATATCAGTAATAAGTGATTATCATTACACGTAGGGTTAGGTAGGTAGTCTTTCAATGCTCAAATAAACTTGAAAAATAAATTTACGTAACCGCTACTTCATATTACAACATTTATAACGTTTGAAATAGTTAGGTACTTAGAAACGATTTGTAATGAAACATTTTTCTCTTAGAGCACGAGAAGAAAGTAGGCGACACGGGCAAGAGAATTCACGGTAAGGGTATCTGCAGTTGTGTTATAATTTTTTGTACTTGCAAAAATTAATCCCTATTCTACTTAGTTGACAACAAAGTTTTAAACGCCTAGGATAGGGCAAGCGGCAACGCCAACATGGGAACTTTAGTCGCTAGATGTCGCCAGCCCTCAGCAGTTTATTGGCAGTGTATTAATCACATTTACTAGCAAGATGAATGAATGCATTGATCAGTTTGGCTGCACTATTGCACTCGTCAATTCTCTTACCCAAACCTACCTTAACAAGCGTGACGACGGGGGCGAGATAAATTTTGTACTTTTAATGCCCCCTCTAACCACGACCACCACCAGTGCTATGCTAAATCGTATCATAACATTATAATATTTGTGTTTTGAAGATATATTTAAATCACTTGCTAACTTGGTCATAATACTACGTTATCTGGGACTATAATCTAGCATAAATAGGTAGGTATGTCGTACAACCCGACACGGGCAACATCGAAACACTGATTGATTACTAGGAATAGACCCTAGAGGTCCATTCTGATCGCGAGTGAAAAAGTTTTGAAATACAACCAGAACGGACCACCAGAGCGTGTTTTATAGTAGAATTATTAAGACAGCAATTCTCGATTAGCTTTGGACATCGAAATCACATCGTAGGTATATAAAATATTTTTTTTATTTAAGAAGTCTAGAAATTGGTGCCATCTAAATTTGTTTGTTTTAAGATGCGGGCACGGACGACCAGCTTAGTTATGGATCGGATTAAAAAACATTTTAAATAAAATACTGCGCCTTGACCTTTTCCAATACAGAACGGCATAACACATTGAACAGAAACAATTTATGTTACAATTGGTTTAGCTATCAAATTTGTCCTACTTAATGCTTCGAATGGGTCGTAATCCCTGCTTCCGCCCAGGCGGGTCGTCCGCGGGCCGCGGTTAAAAGTACCCTAATGCGGAACACTACACCCATAGCTCGTACAAATCTTTGATAAAGATCCTAAAAAAGCTGACTACCGCTAGTAAGTATATCCCTTTTCAACAGTCAATACGGTGGTGTGGATGGTGAAACATCACGCTTCGACAAACCCCCAACACCCGAGAGACTGCGCTGTCTACAGACGGCCCTAACCACTCTATAAGCTCTAGATAAATATAAAATTACTTTAGACATCTATAATTTACGTAATAAGTCGGTTTGGTGTCGAAGTATGCGATTATAGAACGAATAATACGTCGAACATTTAAAAGCAGTCCAGTGTCCGCCGCGTACCTTAATAATGGACGGCAAAACATTAGCAAGAGCAGTCCAGACAGACCTACGTACAAATATTGCAAACATCGTCTATCAATACAGTTTAAAGCTGGGCGATATTTATGGTAGGTACAGATGGGTTCACCTCCCATCTTAAATCGACGCCACTGTCCGCGCTGATCTCTGGATAATTAAATTAGGTACACGGTGCCTGTTGTAACCTCAAGTTACCGCAGCATACAACGGAATCCAGTCAAGGAACAGTTCCAAATGACACCCTGGCAGCCGCGAGTACCGACACTTTAATATTGCTGCAAAATAAAAAGACCGACGCACTGGACTGCAACCTTCTAAAACTTTACCAACTAACCTACAGACAAAAATCACATTTACTTTAGATAGTGTAAAAATAATGTTTATAAACGTTGGCCTATACATTAATCATTAGAATTCATTGTACTTCAACTAGTTGAAAAGCTTATTATTATTATCACACACATTAGGTAGATATCGAACTTTAATGTACAAATGCTAAAATAGAGCCTATCAGCAGCACTAGAACACTAGCAATAACATACGCGTGACTCAGACTTTGTATTATTTACCAGAGAGTATCTTAAAATAAGTTCCAGTATAGAGTTGTTCCCACCACCCATTAAAAGAGGAGTTACTGTTGTTTGCGGCGCGATCGCGCGTGGACAGCGATGGGCCCTTGGGACCACATTACATCTAATTATGCCCTAAAACCGGAAAGATCTTCAAAGTGCGCACATCGAGACATTGACACAGTTTAAAATTCCATAAATCTTATCCGAACACAGCGAACGTACTTTTTCAATTGTTCTTGTCCTTAGTCGTTTATTTAAGCTTTCCATTTACTTAAGTTATAATAGTAATTTAAAACGTGCTTACGTTTGATTCAAAGCCGCGGTCTAGGCACGATGATGACACGTTATGATTCAGTCATTTATAGCTAGAGATGCGCCGGACATTTGGTAAGTAATTATTCTGCAAATTTATTATGTTCGTCGAGTAATTCGATCGAAACATTTGGCTCCTTTGCCGAATATATACCAAAAAGTCAATTTGTATCATAAGAAAGTTCGCGTGGTAGTCACACAGTTTGAATTTCAAGAGTCATCAACATCAGGCAGCGTTTCACCAGAATGTGCGAGGTTTGTCATTAATCAATAGAAACGCTTCATTTACATATCCTCGCTCAGCGCAGCTCTAATGGAAACAGCTCAGCGGAGCGAGAATTGCTAAATGAAGCGTTTCTATTACTTAGATCATAACAAACACATTCCACGTAACGCATCCTATCTCTGGTGGAAACGCAACTTAGGCTGGGAATATTCACACTTTGGTGCTAGAAGATTATTGGCTAGCTTAGATACTTAGATAAACCACTATACATAAAACGAAAATATGCAAGCAAGAAAAAGATACCTTTGCCCATTTTATTTCGGGTAGTAGGTAAATTTTCCCTTTGCCCAGCAGTGGGACACTGTATATGCTATTTAAAAAAAAAGTTAATTTGTACCCCTTCAATAGACTCTACATTCGGCGCACCTCTAGTTATAACTATAACCGATTACAAGTTGTCGCTATCTCTAGGGGCGATGAGACTTCGCAGTTTATTTTATAAATTATTCTTACCACAGAATAGAATACTCATCACTAATAAACTAGGGATTTTTCTCTACCACAACAAATTATACATTATCCCATATTTAAATACCTGTCGTTGTGGTACTAATTCTTGTATAACTCAAAAGAAAGCTTATAAAATCGCATTAGGTACTTGAGGTTTTATTTCGCCCTCAAATGATATGAATCGTACGATACTAATCACAGGAATGCATCCCGTTAGTTTATTTACTTTTATTTATTAGACAATACAAAAAATACAAATGGCGGACTTGATGCCAAAATGTTAACTCGAGTAGAATAGTTACATGAAAAAACCACGCAATATACGATTTGATATACACATTGAGAATGCTATAAGATTAAAAAAATAACAAAATTTAAGTCTCCCTCGAACAAGTAATGATTTAATTTTGTTTACAAAGGAAACTTAGTTAT
Source organism: Choristoneura fumiferana (assembly GCF_025370935.1). Classification (NCBI taxonomy): domain Eukaryota; kingdom Metazoa; phylum Arthropoda; class Insecta; order Lepidoptera; family Tortricidae; genus Choristoneura; species Choristoneura fumiferana. The sequence goes on from NC_133486.1 coordinate 5,173,001, forward strand.
AACAAATGAAATACTACCTTATTAGAACAGGCACTATTACACCTATCCATTTATTTTGAAATCTTAGCGGACACTAGGTAACTATGAATCCTAGAGAATACAGGACCTATAAACATTGATATAATATGGACACTAATAAAGGGCGAACTAAAACGTATTCTAACCGGCAAATGATAATAATGATTATTGTCTGACACTGGGTTATTGTCGAGACAGCAGCTCTCTGGCGTTGCTCGCCATTCTATTGACTATAGTAAGCTGCGCTGCGACGCACGATGTACTTGCAGCTATGATATACAAAGTATACTTGCAGTTTCATAACGCGTTTTAAATAAATCGTAAACATGACCTAGTTGTCTAAAGATGGCTGCAGTCGCTGAATGCCTGCGACAAGCTTCTTATGCTACGTAACAGGGTCAATCGCCACCTACGTAGGAGCGAGTTTAGATATTTTTTGAGAATTACTGCTCTACATTAAAAAGTATACTGTCGTCAGCCCGGTTAATGTTTCCTTAGCTCAAGACATGTGTTGTTTTGTTTGTGACGTCACAGCAGCAGCGTATACGAGTAAACTAGTTGCGATGCGTACACGCCGCGCGCCGGCCTCTGGGCCGCCCGGGGAACCGCAACGGAAAGGAGCGGGAGCGGGTTAAAAATAAAAATAAAATAAAAAGGGATATCTGGATGTTTATTTACATTTGCTCTATAATAACTGTGATTATTATTGAAGATAAAATTAAGCAACATCAGTGCTGATCCCTGATTTCCCATTATCGAATTCAAAACATGTTAAAACATTTCAACTCGTGTTGAACAAGCCCCTAAAGCTAAATTAAAACATAAAAATACCCATCATTGTACAGAGTTAGCTCTCGGCTCGTACCGCTAGGTACTTACACTTCAATGTTATGTGAAATGAATAAAGCAAACGTTGCTCTACGGCGCAGCCAACGGGCGCGACCAACACACGTACAAGTACAAAAATAATATAACCAAACATAAGACCATTATCAACCCACACTAGTGTGTTTGTACATTTTAAGTCGATAAGATAATAAATTATTGTCAAAATAATTATATCAGTGAACTACAATTTCCATGCATTTAACTAAGCTAAGTATCATGGGTGCGGCGTTACGTTTAAACCGTACAACTAAATATACATACACGGGGCACGAATAAATCCAGCTGCTTAGCAAAATGGAATTTTAAACACAATTTTATTTTATTGCAACAACCCAAAATTTACAATATTCAGTTTGCATCAAACTAATATAATAATGAGTTAAATCACAGAACCTCGCCAATGGATCATACCTCGTGCTGCGTCAGACACTGCCCCATATACAAACCGTACAAAGTAAGTCAAATAAATCAACTAAATCGAATTTGTAAGCATTTTCACTAATAAGAAACTTTTGTTAACATTCCATCAGTTAATATAGACTTAAAAAATAAACCCCAAAACTCCGAAATAAGACTTAAGTTTAATAATCAAAAGAATGTGAGGCAAATGAGCGCGCGAACGACGCGGGGTTAAAGTATAATAAAATTATTATAGTGCGTAAGAACAGAGATCACTGACTACTGTCCTAGGACAAGCTCGCTCGAGCGGCGGCGGCCACCGCGCGCGCAACGGGCGCGGCCGGGGAAAGGGGGGACGGACGAAGCCCAATTGAAGAATAAACTATGAGCAAATAGTATTGTTGAATTTCAATTTCAATATAAAATATTTACCTGTATTTTAATGCAAATTGGGCACTGGTGTGATAATGGTATGGAGCGGGCGTATTGGACAACATACTTAGTGTAAGCCGATTTTAACGCATGCGCGTATGAGCATTCTCACATTATCCAATACGATATCTGTGTCGAACGGCAATAATATGTAAAAGAAAATATCACATTCATACATTTTATTCGCCCCGAACTTGAGTCGAATAATGTAAAAACACTTTCAGAATTTGAATTTCTCTCGCCTTACACAGCGATATCCCTTCCTTGTACGCGTCTTGAATGGGAGCATTCGCTGACCGATTGTCCACTACGCACGTCCATATCGATTAAACTGAAGCATGGACATGTGGAAAGTTAGAAACGATAAAGAAAAGTAAATGACACACAAAAACATCCTTAGGAGAATGAAATGAGTGTCGAATCCAAAGTAAAGTTTCTGGAGCGGAGTCTAGAAAGCGTTATAGCAACAAATTCAGACTCCAAGAACAAGCGCCGATGCGGTGTGGCCCGAGCGGTGGCCGCGTGTCATTAATGAATAAAATAATCATAATGCGTTTACATTAGCAACTACAACCGTAAATAATATAACTAAACATAATAATTATTGTCGGGCAGCAACTTTAATGATCTAAATACAATTAAAAACATTATTGTAGTCTTGTCACAAAATAAATCGGTTTATTGGAAAACTCAGTGACTGAACTAAAACGTGAGTGGATAATAAACTAGGATTAGAAATGATTATTAATGTAAATAAAACTTAAGCTAAAACTTATAAAAATACGACTAATAAGCGAAAAATAAGCCGAGCGACCGGGCCCATTCGAACGCTAATACAAATATTGTACGATATGACTAAAATTGCTTTGGCCGGTCGCCACAGGAACGGTTCACGGGTGTGGCTCCTCTACTACAGTACAGACGTACATAATCGTGCACGGGGCGGAGAGAAGAGCTACATCACTTTAGTTCCCAAGAAACCCGCCACATCGCCTGGAGGCGCCATCGTCGATACAAAAATGCCGCCTCCAAGCGATCTGCCAGCAAGGTAAGCTCATCTCACGGAAAAGGAACACTGGTTCAAAATTACAACACTAGGGAATTAATATAATGGGACGACCAGACGCAGTGGTTCACTATAATAACGTGCAAACCGAAACACCCAGTCTTTATCGACGCGATAGAACAGCGAATAAAAAATAAGCTCCACTAAATCTCTCCAAATAAACTAAGATTGCAGTCGTAAATTAATTGCATTAGATTCTTTTTTTTTCAATAATAAAGAATAGTTAATTTTTCTATCTAAAGTGAATATACATGCATATAACACATATAGTTTACCTATTAGTGCGTACTAGACTTTTTTAAATATAAAATTCTTAGATAGTTAAATTTCGTTTAATTTAGTCGAATCTAAGAGCTATACAAGTAGTCCTTCACCGCGCCCTACACGTTAATATCTACACGATAATTAAAAAAAAATCCCGTTAATATGAATACAGGTTAACTGCGTACATGCCTCGTCACTCACTACGCTACATGATATGGAACGTAACATAACATCCTAACGCAACACTGTTACTCTACCACTAATAAATTTAAATCAAACCTTTAATTGACAAATCACCGTCACGTAAAACTAAAAGAAATGATGCGACTCGAGAACCTCCATTTTATTTATAAGTCGGTAAGCGAGCGCGACGAGTTCGATCCTAAGTCACGAATACATTCACCATTAAAAAGATTTGGTACAAACAATTATATGTCTACGATAAAAATATTAGTAAATGCAACCTACTCGCTTCGCCTCAGCAGCAAAATCTTAGTAAAAAACAAATTAACGCAAAATTTACAATCCATATAATACAGCGATAAACAAACGAACCTATATCACTACCGCCTAGTACATAAACATAAGGAATAAAACATAATTATTAAATCAATACAACAATACACTAAACCGATCGGCGATTCCATTCCACTAAATAATTTATCGCGCTTGTCGTCAAGGACGAAATTAATTAAAAACACCAAACATACGAGTACAAGCTACTAGGTAAAGCGTACAATTTGGAAACGTCAAATCTGTACGATGAGTTCGGGTACAAACGTGTAATAATAGATTATTATGCTCGCTAGCAGTTAGCGGCACAGTGATCTGTCGGTTAACACACACTAATCATAAGTTTTGTTTTGAAAGTTGAAGTGTGTTCAGTCCTAAGCGTCTACTCCTACGTTCAAATAAGCCTAAGTTTAGTATACCAGACTTATCGTCACGAATCACCCTACCCAACAAGACGTAACTATAATGAGGTGACTATAATGTTCGCTCGTTTACAGATCACCACAGGGGATGATGCTATCGTTTCTGGCTCACTTGCGCTTGAGCAGAACTATTCAAGATTAAAGCAATCAGAAAGAACGAACTGTATTGATTGCACTGGAAAATCGCTGACTCGATCAGCTACGTACCTCACATTTTTGCATCCGCCCAACTACTTGACACCAAGAACTTACATCTGATCAAAAAAGGATCGGCATTCCTGCCACTCAGAATATAACTAAACTCTTTGTTGAAATTCCACACGTCGCTTCTTCTACCCAATCTCGGTAGTTCAGCTACAATCCTGGGTTTTCTGACTGGGGATGTTCACCGTCTTCGCCCCTGGCGGGGTCTGTAGAACAAGTCGAGTTCACCTCAGCTCAGTAGAGTTCCCTCGGAGCCGTCGCGCCTCCCGCCGGGTGGGGGGTGGGGGGCGCTCAGTCGGTGTACCAGAGGTGCTGCTGCGGATGCTGCGGCACGAGGTACGTGGGCGAATAGGGCTGTAGGTACCCGGGCAGGCGCGCGCCGCTCGCGTGGTGCGCCGGCGGCGGGCCCGCCACTGACCCCACGCCGCCAACGCCGCCCACGCCGGCTACGCCGCCAACGCCGCCGCTACAAGTTATAAAACAAATCATAAGTATTATTTATTTATTTTTTAAGACATTGGTTACACGCTAATTCTGGTATCAGTTCAGTCCATCAAGAATGATGACCAGGACCCAATTGCATAACAAACTACAAGGTACAGTCGAGTTCATAAACTTGTGGGCAAAAATTTGATCAAAAATATCTGAACTCTGAATCTGACTAGTGTATTTCAATACAGAAATGTAAATGTTTAGATAGTTTAATGGGGGAATTTCAATATTCAAGATACCAATTGACGTTGTTTTGTTTACATTTAGTTAAAATACCTATCCAAACCAAGTATAAGGAAGGTTGTCTGAACAAAAAAACACTTACGTATGGTAGTGGTATGTGGGTACGTATAGTGGCGGGGGCAAATATCCGGGCGACACGCCTCCCGCCGGCGACAAGACGCCGCCGCTACCAGTCCTGGAATTACAAACATATGCAAATTTATAAATACTTATCAGATAAATAAAAAAGTTAGATATTGTTGAAGCTGTCAACTCTAATCAAACTAGTACATTGCGATGGAGTATTTTACTAACGAGTATAGAGGCCTTAATGTTTAACATAATCACAATCGTTTTCACCACTTGTTTCTGTCACACGGCATAAGATGAGGGTAAATAGAGACGGTGAATGCGATCGTGAACGTCAGCGCGTTAGACAATACGGCCTTAGGTACAGAAACAGCTCAGCGGAGCGAGGATAGGTAAATGAAGCGTTTCTATTGGTTCATGACAAATAAGTACAATACATTCCTCGCAATGTATCCTTGCTAGAAACGCAGCCTAAACCAGGACATCCGTCCAACTTGTTGGTGGACTGTACATCCTTCGCTGCGCTCGCATATCCGCGGTTTCCATTCGAGAACTTTTCAGCCCCAACGGCCATCTGTTCTCAGTGCCACATTTCCACAGTTTGAAGCCGTGGTGGCCTAGTGCTTTGACCTATCGCCTCTCAAGCAGAGGATCGTGGGTTCAAACCCGGGAAATTCATGTGCCTGCGTGGAAAGTACTGCCCAAGCCCTCACATTCTGAGAGATCTGTGCCCAGCAGTGGGACGTATACAGGTTGAGATGATAAAAAAAAAAATAAAAAAACCTTTATTGCCACAACATAAAATTAGACATTGTTGTTGGGACAATGGGTCCCCAGTGTCAGCATATGGTGGGCTTGATGATGATAGTACTGTTCGGGTGAGTATACTGACTTGTAGTGCGCGTGGGGGTGGTGGTGCCAGGCGTGCGGCGCCGCGTGCTTGTGCGCGGCGGGCGGCGGCGCCACCGCGCCCGCGCCCGCGCCCGCGCTCGTGTACTCGCGGCAGCCGCCAGACTGCAATCACGAATAAATAACTATACTGTTTGTTTGATTCATTTTATTACACGAATAAATGTGACGCCGTCTCCGTCTACTCGAACAAAACAAACAGAGACGGCAACACATTTATCCGTCAAATATATTTAATCAATGGATAGTGAAACAGGGGGGGGGTAAGACATTTGGAACAAGGGTTTTTGGACAGGAATATCGCTAGATGGCATTAGTACCGTGAGGTCTTGAAGTTAGTCAGTATGGGCTGCGATTGGTTGTTTTAATTTAGAACCAATGTCAAACGAAAATAGTGTGTGCTGCCCCCTTGTCGAGCTGGCAGCTCGCCCGTAGAGTGGGCGCTGTAAAGTCCAGTTTAGACCCACAAGAAAATGTATATAAGTTGAATTGCATAAAATGCATTGCAATATAACTGTGTTAAATAGCGCTACAGTAACAAAATGGGTAAATTTTAAAGAAAGTTTTATACCTACTGGTTATCACAGTAAAATCACTCAATAATGCTTTGAACAGATCGTGAGTTCTTTTATGTGAGAGAGCTCAAAAACAAAATATCATTCATTGACCAAACTTCAAGATATTCCTAAATAAAACACTGCCAATATGATTTATATTAAGTAAAAAAGGTTGATTCAGAGAGTTTCTACTTAAGTAGAATACGAGCTCCGCAAAGCGGGGCTTTGACTATGAACAGGAAGTTTGAGAGTTTACTCACGCTATCCCGTTTGTTGTGCTGGGCGGGAACGTACTGATTGCACTGGTAATCGTTCGTTTGGCGGACCGCAGCACCGTTCTATAATTAAAAAAAAAAGAAGTTTAGTACATCAATTCATCATTTCATGTGATCAGTTTAGTTTGTGTGTTCTCAAATTCGTTCTAATCGGTCAGCGTTCTGGTACATTTCAGGTTTTGTGTAGAATGAATTTGGACTTTTACGTTTGTAAAGCAACGTTCGTATGCAAGTAAGTTTCGTTTGTGAGTTGTTATGAAAATTTGCTAACCATTTTTTGACTTCTTCCTTATATCCGATTGAGCTGAAATTTAGTATAACTATGTAGGACTGCCTGTCCATTTGAGCGGAGCGAGGGGGTAATGCGCAGCGGAGTGGCGGACTGTGTCTGTCCATAGACGCGAAGCTAGATAGCAGACCGGGGCGAGAAAGTAATGCGCACCGGAGTTGCGGATGCACGGAGCGGGCGAGTTTCCCCACTCCTCTTCCTCGCTTCGCGTTCGCGTCCTCGCTCCGCTTCCCGGTTTTGTATGAATTTTTAAGCTAGTTAGCAACTCCCTCTTTCCACTGGAGAGGAGCGGAGATTTTATGCAATTTTATTTATTGCTTTAGTTTTATCTCGCTCACAGTGACCAGGCGGCAGCCTATGTCTGGTGCCAATATGTGGCTCTGCGGGGTGTCTGCCTGTGGCATGCAGCATGCGGCATGCGGCACTGACCTGCGTGTAGTGGTGATGGTCGGCGGGCTCGTGCTTGTGCGCCTCCTGCTGCGCGAGCGCCAGCAGCCGCTTCTTCTGGCTCTGCGGGGTGGCCTGCGCGCGCTGCGGGGGCGGCGCGTGCGGCGCGTGCGCGGCCACCGGCGCCACCGGCTGTTGCTGCACAAAAATAAAGCACAAATAAAGCCAAAATAGTACCTCGAGTAGTATTTGCCAGCAGCTACGACAGCTAAAAGGTGAAAAGGTGAATCCGATCCGATTTAATGCGCCCGATTTTGGGCTCGCAAAGAGGTCTGCGTCCCGCTTTAGAGCGCACTTTTGACGGAGACGAACCTAAGACAAGTATCTACTCATTCGACCCAGATACCTGTGATCTTAATTTGGTTGGAAGCGATTATATCCTCGTTGCCACTCTGTGTTCAGAGTAAGACGTAAGACATAAAGGCATGAGAGACACGTAACAACGACTGGCCGGCCGGCCTGAAACGAGGGACGCTTTGGTGGGTACAAGGAGTAAACCTAAGCTCTATAAATAATCTGGCATCAGCAGGGAAAGACGAGGAGTTGAGCCAACATTGCACGGTGTCGACGTCAGGAAACCTGTTTCATGCTCCCGCTGTTCCACAATGGCGAACTCGTCTGTTTTTAGTGGGTATCCCCTCTGTGAACGAACTCAACATACCCTCTGATTCCCTGAGTCAGGAGTAAATTCCAAAAATGATTAGGAACCACTGATCTAGGGGGGCCTTTTTGCCCGTGGCGAGTGTAAGAGAGCACTCACCGCGTGGTGATGATGATGGCAGGGCTGGTGCGGCTCGGGCTTGACGTGCGGGTCGTCGCGCGGCGAGCGCGCGCTGCAGATGACGCCCGCGGCCGCGGCCGGCGGGGGGCACTCGCCGCTGCCGCCTGACAAACATACACAACTTTAGGCTCACCACGCTCTCAGGGTAAACGACAGTGGTCTCCGACCCACTGAATAATTGGACGTTGTTTTGCAATAGTGTACCCTGATTAATTCTGCAATACAATGTCAACCCTTACAAAATGACAGTGAGTTGACTCAGTATTGCAAAACAGCGCTCAATTTATGTATACTCTACAAGCGCAAGATCACAATAACAATGGCCTATCCCTAGCGCAACAAAATGAAAACGTTTATTCTGCAAGTACGCCGCAAAGGGCTTTTTTTTTTCAAGTCACTTTTTTATTACTATCAGCGCTTTTGGAAAGACCATCATCGCCAAGAAGTGTAGACCACCATAAAAATTATTTTATTATAGATTTTAATTAATATCCCATGACTTTCCTCCCGTGACGAAAAAGATATGAGTTGCTCTCTATCTAGTGGAAAATTTTCTTAGTAGCATCTCAAGAAGAATTGTCAGTTAAATTTCAAGTCTGTAGCTCCAGTTTATTTTTGGTTTAGTTTATTTGTTTTTACACTTTCTAATTTTATGAGATGCTCTATAGGAGATGAGGGCGTGCAATCGACTGGAAAGGGAGGGCCTAGACCCCGAGGCCCGAGCTTATTATGGGGAGGAGGGTAAGAGGAGTTTCTTAGCTCCAGTGGTTTAGACTGCGGTGCGTCATCTGTCAGTCAGTCAGTCACGTTGCTCTCATTGTCAGCATATTGGTTAGCTTAGGGTTTACCTCTGTTGTTGTTCTGGCGGCGCGGCTGCTCGTCCTCCGAGTCGGAGATGGTGATGACAGAGACGGCGGGCGACGGCGTGTCGCGGATGGTGATCGTGTGCGCGGGCGGCGCCGCCGGCGCGCTGGTCTCCCACGACGCGCGCCCGCCGGCCGCGTTGTTCCTGGAAAACAGACAATACTATCTATATCTATTGCCACCAGAGTTGAAACCACACACAAGAACATGTAGAGTAATGACAGCGCGATTTTGACGTTCACTCATTGACTTCATATATTCTCCTTTTATGCAATCAGTTCTTCATGTAGCTGTGTGTGTAATCATTCACTTCAATTTCCGTGGCACTACCTATATGCTGAGGTCCAAGCAAGATAGTTTATATATTACAATCAGCAGCAGAAGTGGATGAGCAATTACGGTGCTCAAAATGATCTACACACGACTCTATTATTGATGACTTCTAATATAGATTGTATTTATCCGGAAGTACAGACGACGGGAGCGACTTCCATTCCTTAGCAGTTCGCATTATGAAAGATGAAGTAAACCGCTTGGTGCCAGCCAATGGAACACTAACTACATAACAGTGAAAACGCTTCCCCCGCCCCCCCGCCTGGAAGTCCGTCGGCAAGAAATAATTGTAAAACGCAATCGCAGCTTACTTTAGTAAATACATCTATGTATAGACTGCATGTTTCTTACGTCAAAACGGCGCACAAAATTTGTTCACAGCGCGGATTTGTTTGTAGACGTGACGTGACGTTCACTATAGTATGTTGACGTCCGTGACAGGGGTTGTGTCAAAGTAATATTGATGATTGATGTGCCGCGCGTTTTGATTTAAACAGCCAGTCCAGTGCCGTAAGGTACATAGATGTCAATGAGTAAATATAAACGTATACTAACGTGTTCTGTTCGTGATGGATATGCCTGTTGTGCCGCGAGGGCGGCGTGCCTTCCTTGACGCGCTTCTTGACGGGCGACAGCTGAGTCGGCTCCTTCTTGCCACCACTGCTTGCCATACTGCGAAACAAACCGAACACATTAAACCCTGCACTGTGTCTTGAGTTGTAAACAGAGTATGCTATTAAAAGTACGTTCCATGCGAAAGTATAAAGTAATACATTGATATTTCGTTGAAAAACAGACTTATTTTTGTACACGAAGAAATTATACTCTCATTAGAACTGGAAAGTAATGATTTTTGGATTTTTCCCTTTTTTGCTTCATCATATCAGCCGTAGGACGTCCACTGGACATAGGCCTCCCCCATAGACCTCCAGTTGCTGCGGTTGAAAGCGGTATGCATACACCTTGAACCAGAAGCTTCAACTCCTACGTCCTATTTACGCTGCGCTTGCCGATCTGCGGTCTCCATTCGAGCACTTTTCGGCACCAACGGCCATCTATTCTCCGTGCTATGTGGCCTGCCTATTATACAAAGTTTTTTTTTCTTCATGGGACCATAATTTCGTATAAGTTTCATCTCGTTTCAAAATCTATAAAAATCATGCCCGACGCAACACAACACCCTTGACACAATCAATGGAAGAATGAGAAGGAATAAGATGAAGTAATTATACTCTATAAAATAATTATCCTAAAATTAGGGTTAGCACCTGTATTGGTGTGTTTGGTGATGCGGCTGATAGTGGGGCACTGCGCTCGTCTGCTGCTTAGCCGATCTGTTGACAACCCTACCGATGCACGGCACCGTAGGTACGTTTAGTGTGAGTAACATTTGGAATAATTATAACACATTAAAAAACTAAAAACACGCTTTAGCGGTAAAGTAAATGGTGAAACTGCCTGATTGCTCCATCATCAGACCCTAGATACTATTCTTGATCAAAATAGGGCCTAAGACGTTTTTAACAAGCCCAAACACGGCCATGTTACGTTGTTCTGTCTTAGAGTTCCTGTGTCTATTTTTCGGCTCCAGCATCAGATTAATCTCGATGACACCATATTATTGTATTATCATCAGTACTATGCATAACTGCCAAGTTTCGGTTCAATACCATTATAGGAAGTGGGTGATTCTGTTACATACATAGATAGATAATAACACGTGAAGATAACATAACCATGTTAAAAACAGGTAACGTCACGTGAAAACGAATGGTCGGCTTTGTCAAGGTAAAAATTAGGCTTTGTTAATCAGGGATAGTGTAGTCTCTCAGTTAAGTATATGCAGAGATTACCTCCCAAATACAAACACCCAAACAAACAAAATATACCTTTCTATGATTTTGTACTACAAATATATGTCTCCTTGGAAATGTTACGTGGCAAATATCTGTGATGGCATCACATTTATCTGTCACATAAAATAAATCAATGAACGCTAAACTCTATGTCGTAGTAAACTGCACCACCAGCAGTCATCTGTTCGTTTCTGTAAGTCGCCAGGAAAAGCTCGCTCTTAACCTTCCTCCTAGAACCGCCCACAAGTTTTCTATTGTAAAGACTGTAAGCCCGCAATGGGTCCGCATGAGAACTACTGACATACTTGGTTCAATTCCAGGGTAGGAAGCTGGCAGTTACAGTCCTGCCTAGTGAATGCCCACGAATGGGAGCCACAGCCCAACCCCTCTCATTGCACAGACTGTAATGTAGACTGACCTCTTGTGCGGATGATGGTGCAGCGGGTGGTGATGGAAGTCCCAGACGTCTGGGTCGGGCAGGGGCGCGGGCTCCACGATGAGCGGCGCGCGCCACTCGCCCACGTCGGCCACGCCGTGCCCGTGGTGCGCGGCCGCCGCCGCCGCCGCCGCCGCCGCCAGTTGCTGCACCTAACACACGACTATTGTTAAGCCACGACAATTGTTGACGACCGGATGGCCAAGTGGTTAGAGAACCTGACTACGAAGCTTGAGGTCCCTGGTTCGATTCCCGGCCGGGGCAGATATTTGTATGAATAATACGAATGTTTGTTCTCGGGTCTTGCATGTTTAATATGTATTTAAGTATGTATTTATCTATATAAGTATGTTTATACGTTGGCTAGTATCCAATCCATAGTACAAGCTTTGCTTAGTTTGGGACTAGGTCAATGAGGGCTATCGTTTTTTGTCTTACTACATGGCGCCACTGTTGCGTGAGGTTTTAAGTGTGGCTTTCAAAGTCTGTTATTACGGGCATGAAAAAAAAGTTTAGATTAAAATCATATTTAATACATCTTAAAACCGTACCATAAAAATATCGCGCAACCACAGTCTTGCGTAGTCCCGTTTTGTTCGGAAAAAAGGGAGGACAAAAGTTTTCGAAAGACAAAACTGTCTCAAAACGCATACATTCAATGCCCCTTATCGCATTTTTCGTTTATCACTATCCCGCGGGAACCATGCTATTTTCCGGGTTAAAAACTATCCTATGTCCTTCCCCGGGACTCAAACTAATTGTATACCAAATTGCATCTGAATCGGTTCAGCGGTAACAAACAAACGAACAGACTTACAAACTTTCGCATTTATAATATTGGTGGGATGGTATACAAGCGGCACAACATTTTAGGAAATCTTAGAATAAACTAGACATTTAAAAATTAACAAACATATTCCTTGAAGTTCGTACAATGATACTAAGAGGTTTTTTAAATTCTCACGAGATTGACAGCTAGTATTTGTTTTCACGCACGGGAATAACTATTATATTTTAAGAGATATGTACTGACCTGATAAGCGGGCTGGCACAGTATAGACGACACGAATTGGTGCGGGAACGGTTCGGCGGCGCGCGTCGCGTATTGCCGCGCTCCTCCCACCGCGACTCGACCGCCTTGGTACAGCTGATACTGTAAAAAAACAAACACACGATTACGACCATACTTTTTAAAAGCTAAAATGATCTAATTTTCTGGTCGCATACCTACGTGTACACGCCCAAATCAAATGTTATAATTCTCGGGCAACCCCAGCCCTATCCTATACTATAGTGTTAGTTCTAGTTTTTTTTTTAACTAAAAAGGATATTCAATATAGTAGAATACATAAGTCTTGTGTTTGTGCTTTATTGCGTTGTGGGAATAAATGAACTTTTATCCTTTTTTGTCTCTTTTTAGCTTGTAACAAAAGGTATTGTAAGAATACAAGAGGGTAGTGTTAGTCAAGGTTTGCCAGGGAGCTATGGAGTGCAGCATCCTAGGTGTTCCAAAAACTGATAGAATTAGAAACACTGAACTGCGCTCAAAAACTAAAATTCTCCATGTGGGGACGCAGACCGCCACTTAAGCGTGACTGGGTAGGATAAGTCTGCCGAAGTCATCTCGATCACTGCGCCAAAATCACCACCCACTGATTGGGTTCCATGCGAGGGGCACCGGAGCAGAGGTAGGCCTAAAAGGTGACGGGACGATTTGGAGCGATTCCAGCCAGACTAGCGATATTTTGCCGAAGCCAGAGACGAGTGGAAGGAGAAAGGGGAGGCTTTTGCCCAACACTGGGACACCGTATAAACGTTAGTTACCAGGTTGTCGTAGGGCGCCGGCGGCAGGCGCTGCTGGTTGATGGTGAGCGCGAGGTGGTGGGCGGGCGGGGCGGCGGCCGGCGCCACCACGCTGCCCACGCCGTACTCGCCGCCCACGCCGCCCACGCCGCTGCCCGACCTGCGGCATACCTGCAAACAATCGACAGTTTAGTAAGCCACATTACAATATGAATAAACAAAGCAAACAGTAGTAATGAAATGAGGAGATACGTAGAAGAACGCGAGTCACCGACATAGCCAAGCAAATTAGCTCGTTGAAGTTGCCAAGGGCCATATCTGATATCATATAGCACAGTGAACAGATGGTCGTTGGAACCAAAACGTCTCGAATGGAAACCGCGGATCGGCAAGCGCAACGTAGGACGTCCACTAACAAGATCGACGGATGATTTGGTTAAAAGCCGCAGGGTCACGGTGGATGCAGGCCGCTTCCAACCGAAGCAACTGGATATTTATTGGTGGAGGCATATGTCCAACAGTGGACGTCCTATGGCTGATATAATGATAATGAGGTATTATTCCTACTTGTTATACCTATGTAATTTAATATTTTGAATTTTGTGCAAAACCCTAAGAATGCCGCATGTAGAATGTATGTAAAATATACAACAATTACCTCCATCATCTGTACGGAGGCTTTCACATTGTTACAGTGCGCGTAATCGACGAGGTGTGCGAGCGTCACGAACGCGTGGTTGAGCGCCTCCCCGGGGGTTATCCGTCTCTCTTGGTCCATGGTCAGCATACGCTTGAGTAGATCGATGAACTCCCTCCTGTCCGCTTTCTCGGCCAACAGTTGGCCGCCCTCAAGATCCGTTGGGACGTTAACCTGGAATATTTGAAAACGGGAATTATTATTTTTATCTCGATGGCTCAGACAACTGAGTCCTCGCAAGACACAAAATTGGGTACTTCTTCTAAGTCGCTACATTTTTGACGGTAGCGAACCTTCATGACGAGTTTCTTGGGAAAATAATGTGGTGGTGTTCCGTAGCCTTCCATACCGCAGTCCGGAGTTCGTAGTTGACAATAGATCGCTGCTAGGCACGCTCTCACATCAGGTCGCCTTTTACGCCACCCACGGAAAGAAATGGGACACGGGATTGGATACAAGTACAATTTATCCTAAGGGATTGAAAAATAAAAAATACTTTATGCCCAGTGTATTTAGGGAGAACACACAGTACTTTCTCAGACCGTTCCAAATCCTGGATGCGTTTAAAAAGTCAAATTCCAGTATAAGGGTGAATTACTATTATTTTTTTCCATTGTGACACGAAAATTATCCATACAAATGTATGATTAATTTTCGTGTCACAATGGAAAAAAATAATAGCAATTCTAACTACCTGCGTTAAGGTGTGCAACTTTTTGGTCACAATTTTTTTCCTAACAGAGCTTTGAAAACTAACCAGCTAACGGCGGAATTAGCACTTTCGGTTTCGGCGCGATAAGCCAAAAAAAATTAATACCGGTAAGCGCAACCGGTCTTAAAAAAAATGCTTTTACCTGTCCTATGTCGTCGAGGCAATTGAAGATATACTTCCTCGCCTCCTTACTCTTGATGCCAGTCTCCAGTTCATGCTCCTCGGGTGTTTTGAGCCGCCAGAACGGGTACGTGCTGTCCACATCGCGGTAGAAGAACTTTGCCGTTTTAGACGCGCTGGAAACATTAAAAAAAAACTTTGTAACCGTTGGAGTGGCACGTGACCGGGTCCCGGCATTCCGTTGTTTGGCAAGCGACCGGCTCCCGGCCACCTGTCAAACACCCTTGAGTGGCAAGCGAGCGGCTCCCGGACGTTTGATTCTGGCGTATTTTAAATCTAAATAATAACTGATAGAACTATTTTTGGCCTGCTCATTCTGGTAAAATGCGTTCGTAAATAGACAAGGATGCCATTCATTAACGGCCGCGACAACGCTATGGAAGAAATTTCGTTCTATCGTTTACTCAAGTTTCGTATTATATTATTATTTGCTATTGATAAAAGGGCTTTGTTTCGTAAATAAATTAATATTTTACTAAATAAATCAGTGTTTTCTACAAGTAATATTTTTATTTTGTAATTATAGTTATTTTAATACATGACTGAGAAAAATTTGGTTATCAGATATTTGATAATGACTAATAAAATTCACAGAAATTGAAGGTCATTCATTGTTATTAAATTAGATATGCCATTTTATGCTAAACTATCACTGTAAGGCTTAAACATTAAAATGGTTTTTTTTGTGATATTTTTTATAAAATACGCGAATTCGCGAAATTAATTCGGGTGTGTCATTGCCACTCAAGGGAGATTTTTTCAAAATGGCCGCGCCACCTGACTGTAAATTTTAAATATGGCGCCGCCACTCCAAAGGGTAACTGAGACCCTTTAGGCGGATGTGTACCCGCTGTATCCAGCTCCGATGTGCGGTGCGGTTTTCAACGTTGACAGTAGAATCTCGATGTGTTCATGTGTTTTTCTTACGTAAGCAATAAGATCGATAATTCACGTTCTATACTTCAAACAAACAGACTTATAAGCTTTCGCGTGGAGGGGATAAGTTTGCGCATCTGTCAACTAACAAGCCAATGGCGTGACGGCCGCGCGCGCTCCTACGCCCCCTCCCGCGTTCCCACTGCTCCGCCGCCAATTTGGTCCGTATTTCGCTTACTGCGCAGGTATATCGCCAGGAGCTCTTTTTACATGCGTTGATTATTAGTGTGATTTATTTACCTATGGCGGCGGTGTTGGGTAGTTACCTGTTAAGCATGTGTTCGGTGGGCAGCCCCTGTGTCTGCGAGATGTACCGGATCTGGTCGTACTCGGAAGACCCCGGGTAAAGCGGCCAGCCCAGGAACAGCTCAGCCACGACGCACCCCAGCGACCACATATCAATCGCCTCGCAGAACGCCAGGCCCAGGATTATTTCGGGCGCTCTGAAAGGAAATAGTAGATTGCTAACCAAGGGTGGAAAGTGACCCATTTCACCAGAGATATTTCTGGCGCTCGAACGAAGTGTGAGCGCCAATAGTTCGAGGGGAAATGGGTAATTTCACCCGAGTTAGACACTACTTTTCATTTCGACTGTGAGGAAAGTAATATACTACAAAAAAATGAGAATAATAATAAATTTAATTTACTTATATCTAACCTCCAACGGTACCTTTTCGACGTGACTACTTGACACGGCCGATTATAGAAAAAATCGAGTTGGTCACGACCAAGGAGCTTATATACAAAACTGGAGGTTGAACGCCGAACGAAGAAGTTTGACCTTTATTACTTATTTATATATTCCATCTCTTACTTTCACATTTCACGAATGACTTCCATCTCTTTCTTAATCTAACAAAAGAAAGAGATGAAATATGTTCGTGACGTAATAAAGATCAAATTTCTTGTTTCAAACGGATGTTCGGCGTCCAACCTCCAGTGTTGTATATAAGCTTCTTGGTCACGACGTGCATCTAGATGGCCATGCCGAAACGTGAAAAAAAAGTGTCATTGACGTAACTCAATTATCTTCGACTCCGTGGCTAATCGAAAAATTAAAAAAATATATACTTTCCACCCTAGAGATGAAAACGCAATTTTCCACCCGGCTTGGCTTTCCACCCATGAAAATTAAACTTTCAAAAATGTTATTGTAGTCAAAGTTGCACTTTACAAATAGAAATCTTTGATGCAAATTGGGTCCCCAGTCACTGTTCATGAATATTGAATATGTACAGGATTTGCGCGGGTCCATTATCGACACTATCACATGCAAGCTAAGTAAAGCTTTAAACGTCTCAGGACTCTACTTGAAAAGAAACGTCTGAAAGTGAAAAGACCGAATCAATAAATAAATAAAATAAAGTAATAAAAATTCGACAGCAGAAACATTAAATATACTTAGTAAAATAAATTACTGACTGTACTTTTTGCTACGTGTGATTATTCATTGCATGGTGATATAAACTACGTATCCACACTAAACTAAATTAAAAACCAATCCGACCACTGGAAGCGAGTCAAATTTAACTTTCATGATTTGACTACGTAACAGACACTGGTATGGGTAAAATTAAATAAAAGCTTGTAAAAAAGCGTCAATCAACATTTGGCAGATAAACCAGTCAGTATTATCACTAGCGCTCTAAATAAAAGGGCCTTCGAGCAAAATTATCACGATAAACCCTTCCAGGCTTATATCGAGTGTACCCTCCGTGCAATTGTTTCCGGAGTGCAATATTTTCCTGTCTGTGCAACTTGTATATTAGTACCATAATCACAATTTGAAGCAGAAAGCTCGAACAAAATACTTACAACGCGTCTGCCGTACTTTAAACATAATACGTCTTAAAGTGATTTTCCACCGGTGAGGCGAGACGAGAGGAGAATTGAAATTTGTATGGCGGCGCCCGCGGCGACCCGCGGCGGCTCGCGGCGGGCGCGCGAGAATGCATACAAATTTTAATTCTCGTCTCGCCTCGTTGGTGGAAAATCACCATTAGAATGACTACTTTTACCTGGCATCAATGATTGTTTAAGTTTTCCACCTTGTTAAAGTTGATATTGCCTGAAGCACAGCACGAACGCGTCAGGATAGTTACCTGTAGTAACGACTCTGCAGATACGTGTTGCAGACAGCCTTGCTGACGTGTGATGCGCTGCCGAAGTCGATGACCTTAACTCGGTAGGGCTGCCGCGCCGGCTCCACCAGCATTATATTCTCGGGCTTCAAGTCGGCGTGGATCAGCCCCAGTTGCTGTGGAACACGTGAAGGGTAATGTTACTGACAACAACGTCGGGGATGGAAGGTAAATGGCCCGCTAAGAACCTGTTCCGTTGGTAAGTAATCTCGTATTATTCAATTCCTGGTTCACAGTAGAACATTCTAACAAGTAAGTAGCATAACATTTTCCCTATCAGGCAATGCAATGTCACTATGTCGCAGACGACGCGCCAAAATGAGTGTAGACAGAGCAAGTTCCACAACATTGACATCTACCCACGAATTCTTCAATGAAGCCGCGATCTTGTCACTGGTACATGCGTACATAGCTCAAAGAATGTCAGTTGAAGTAGTAACTGACATTCTTTAGCAAAAGGACAGATAATCGTTAGAGGAGAAGGTTCCGAAGAACCGGAAGACTCAGGGTTGGTATGCCTCCCCAGTGGGAGTCCCTAGTGTTCATCCATTCTGGGCGTCCATAGCTAGGTGGATCGACAACATCGCAAGAGTTACGTGCAACCGGTGTAAAGTTGTCGGTCATTATGGCGTTTCAAGGGGCCTCTCCCTTTGATCAACAGTGGACGTCTTCCGGCTGCTGGGGGCAACTACGAAATTCGAAAATCGAAGTTCGTATCGTACCGTCCCTCTCACTCTCGTATTAAACAATATTAGCGTCAGCGGGCCGGTAAGATAGGTTGGGTACTGACCTTGAGTTTGAGCAGCGCGGTGAGCACTTGCTGCAATATAGGGCGGATGTACTTGAGCGGCAGGGGCGAGAACTTGTTCTGTTTGAGGAAGTCGTACAGGTTCTGCTCGAGCATCTCAAACACGAGGCAGGTGTGCGAGCGATGTTGGAAGCACTCGTACGCGCGGACGAAGTTGAACTCGTCCGCCGACTCCTGCGATAGCCGGGAGAGGATGGACACCTGGACAAATACAAAGGTTGCAATTTAGATTAAATATTTATTTAGTTTGTAATTAGGTGGGGAGTGCTGATGTAAGAGGCTTTTATTTACTAATTTCTTTCTGCTGAGTTTGCGGTGCATTTCCTTGATAATGATGGTACTGAGTAATTGGTATTGGTATTTGTGATTGATTTAGGCGCTATGTTTTGGAGGTCCGTAATAGTCCGTATCAATGAACTATTCTAGTTTACCATGTTTCTAACGGAGAAGCAAGGTAAGTCATTGTAGTTTAATGATGGCGTTACCAAAACCACTTTGTGACTTATTTACATAGCAAAAAACGTTTTTTTGATTTGTGTACTCTCACAAAAAGTAAATATTCAGCGAAGTATCTTGGGTTATGGTGACGTTCGGCGTCAAAGAATTAGTAGAGAAAGTGGAATTTAACCTAAATGGTTTTTCATTTAGCTAAACGTAGTATCGAATTAGCTAGTTTGATCATATATATTGGTGCGGACTAGAAGTTTACAACTCTATGAAGACAAAACCAAGCCCTTGTCAAGAACTCATAACTACTCGACAGTATATGCCTCAATATTGTTTGCAAGGAAACTACTGAATGTTTACTCATTCAAATACTATTTATAAAACAATAACATGTAATTTATGGTTTATTCACAAAATCAAGGTTAAACTTTACGACACTAAAGTATCCACGGACGGTTTGAAGCATTTTGGTTTTGGATACCACGGTATCGTCGGACTGTCAAGTGGATAAATAACAGTTTAAAATGTCATCGCATAACTCTTTATCAAAACTGCACAAATTACTCCAACATACATCATAGGTCAACCGTGTTGCAACGGTCACTGACTCGCGAATTCAGCGCACGTGCCCGATCGACAGTAAAACACGGTGTATCTCACAAACTATATTAAATTCCACTTTAAATTGTATTAGAGCGGACTCAAGTGGGTGTCGGGTCAAACACCTCAAGTGACTTTTAAAGGATAATATCTCATAGTTAAAACTGACAGAGATTTTAGGTCACGTTTATCTTAAGATGGTATATACTATATACAAGCGTGACGTGCGTTTTAAATAGGGCAGGAAAACAACCAATGGTGCTAGATTAAAGCAGCCCACTTTGCATGGAGATTTAATCGGTATCGAGGGCGCACGTGCAAAAACAAAGATATTGGAGTTGCTTATGATCTGAGGATATTAAGTGTAAATATTGTGGGGCATTCGGAGACAGTTCCGAGCACTCTGTTGTTCAAACAGAGCGGATTGGACTTTTGCCAAGCGCCATAATGGACCCGAAACAGCCACGGGGAATTCTAGCATTGTATAAGGTTAGTTTAATCAAGTGTAATTAACGTGGTTATTTTTTACGGGAGGTTGTTTTTGCCAAGCGAACGCTGCGTTCTGGTAAACAAATTATTAGGGTTCCGTAGTCAACTAGGTGCGCTGAATTATGCAGGTGGTAGGACCTTGTGCAAGGTCCGCCCGGATTGCTACCACCATCTTGCTCGCTAATCCTGCCGTGAAGCAGCAGTGCTTGCACTGTTGTGTTTCGGTGTGGAGAGTAAGACAGCCGGTGAAATTACTGGCACTTGAGGTATCCCATCTTAGGCCTCTAGGTTGGCAACGCATCTGCATCCCCCTGGTGTTGCAGGTGTCTATGGGCGGTGGTGATCACTTACAATCAGGAGACCCACTTGCTCGTTTGCCATCCAGTCAAATAATACAAAAAAATAGTTTTGCCATGCCTGTCCGTCTGTCTGTCTGTCTGTCCATGGCTAAGCTCAGAGACCGTTAGTATAGATATATTGATGTTTTTCCATCGTATTTTGTCGGATAACTTCGTTTTTATCTCGCTGTCTCAATTAGCTTCTGTAAACTTCAGTAAGCTAGGTGAGAAAGCAAGATAAACACGAACTGTTCCGACAAAATACGATGGCAATACATTATTCACTACATCTGTACTAGAAAGCTGTAATTTGGCATCACGCCGACAGTGGTAAAATAAAATAAAAAAAATTTTTTTTTATACCTCCCATAGACGTACAGTGGGGGTGATGTTTTTTTACTCGACTAACCCTATAGTGTGGAGTATCGTTGGATATGTCTTCTAAAACCATTGGGGGGTTGCAACGTCGATTCAGTGATTTGTTTGCGAAATATTCAACTTTAAAGTGCCAATTTTCATTAAAATTGAGCGTCCCCCCCGCCCCTTTAAAATCTAAACTGTTGGGTGGTAAAATTTGAAAAAATCAGGATGGTAGTAAATATATCAAATTTACAAGGAAAATTATAATATACCTAACGGCTAAAATTTCTTGAGAATTATTTGTAGTTTAAGAGTAAATAGCAGCCTAAGGTATAAAATACACCTAAACTTGAAAGATTCCGTACATAACACGAAATACTTAGAAAAATATTTCTTGATTTTTCCGTAATGGCTACGGAACCCTATCTTGGGAGTGTCCGACACGCTCTTGGCCGTTTTTTTTTTTTTAGTTCAAGGTGGAAATTTAGCTCAAGGCGACCTTGATAAGTCGTGGTAATTTAATGGAGAACACAAATAACACGAATTAGAGCACGTATTTCGTTTACGCCGTGAGATAGAAACATGTACGGCGTGTATGACGCAAAGTGGTGAAAAATCACCCAGTACATGCTGAATCTATGCTGTCTATAATAGTACCTACTAACCTCAATCTGCCCCTGGCGAGCATAGCTAGGATGGTTCTTCAAGATCTTGATGGCGACTATCTCGTTGGTGCCCTTCTTCCAGCAC
This sequence comes from Choristoneura fumiferana, assembly GCF_025370935.1. Taxonomy (NCBI): domain Eukaryota; kingdom Metazoa; phylum Arthropoda; class Insecta; order Lepidoptera; family Tortricidae; genus Choristoneura; species Choristoneura fumiferana. Next base: position 5,195,019 of record NC_133486.1, read on the forward strand.
TTCACCACCTGCCCGAACGTGCCTCGCCCGAGGAACTCCAGCACCTCGTACCTGCAAACATCCACGCTTTCGTCAATAATTGTCACTTACACAAATACTAGCCGTTGCTGGCGAGTACGTCTGCGAAGAATTAGTTCATGGGTATCCCTGGAGAGCTAATGTCCTTCCCCAGGACATACAGTTTTTTTTGACACTTGACACCAATTGACAGGACATAAAGTTTTTTTTTGACACTTGACACCAATTGACAGTCCCAAGCAAAGCTTGTACTATGGATACTAGGCAACGGATCAACATACTTATATAGCTAAATACATACTTAAATACATATTAAACATCCAAGACCCCAGAACAAACATTTGTATTATTCATACAAATTTCAGCCCCGGCTGAAGATCGAACCCGAGACCCCATGCTTCATAGTCAGGTTCTATACTCTGTTTAAATGTTATTGCATGTTTTCATAGTATCTAACACCATCACTTCAGCAGCAGGTACCAACAAACTTTTGGTACTTTTGGTCCACGGTGATGGTCAGAGTTGATAGGTTGAGTTAGTAAGTAGACAGACATCAAGGATTTAATAAAGAAGATTTAGTTACGGTTTTGGTGATTCATCGATTGACGGGCAGTCAATAGAAATGTGAATAAAATGTTTAACTTCATATTATCCATCATAGTTTTCCTCCTGAAAGCGGAAAGTCGTATGTTGATAATATTATTGTATTCTGCTCTTCCTATATCTTCATCAAATCAGACCTTCACAGTTGAACATAGGCTTTCCTCAAGGTCCTTAACGAAGTTCTGTTTTGTGCTACCATGCTTCCCACGATCGTTACCGGATCGATTGTCCACCTTGCGGTATGTATCTTCTAGTATTATACAGGGTGTTAAAAACTTCTATACTATAATTTAACCCAGGCTACTAATAACTAATCCGATCCGATACAAGTGGAAAAACATTAAAATTATAAAATAAAAATATAAGTATATGGTATGAAGATAAAAGTCTTTTTGTGACTCCATACAAAACTATTTTTTTTTTCGAATTTCAATGTTTTTCCACTTGCACCGTATTAGTAATCAGTAGTCTTAATGTGGGTTATATTATGGTACAGGAATTTGTATATTTTTATTTTTACTTATAGGTACATAATTGTTTTTTTTTAATTTGAACTCACCTATTGGACGAGGAGTAGAGCACCTCGTGCTGAACCAGCTGGTAGTCGCCATCGCCACCACAGCCAGAGCCTGTAGCGCGCAACGCATCGTGCAACGTCGGTTGTAACGCGCAACAACAGTTATAACGTGCAACGTCAGCGGTAACGTCGTATGCAACGCGCAGCGGCCGGCATGTGGACAAATACAAACTACGCGTTAGTTATGCACTTAAATACTACTTTAACTACGTAAAAACATGCTCCTAACCGTTTTTTATCAGTATTTTCTCGTTGGAAAAAGCAGCAAAAAAACATTCGGTTTTCTAAAAGTCAAACTTGAACTCGAAATTATATTGATAACTTGATAAGATTACGATAACAAAACAGTCTGCTATCAATGGATATGGTAAAATTTACTAGTGGCCACGTGAGTGATAAGATAATGGTGGTGGGAACATCACATGAGCTCTATAAAGTCTACAACGCATGACGCATCTTCGCAATCTAAGTACATGATTTAGTAAATGGGTAAGACATTTACACAATTATAACCTCTTCTAACGCTTTCGTTGCGGCTGAACTTGAGCGAGAGCCACAAACGCGACTAAAAAGCGAGTCCAGCAGTGGCGTAGCTATGAGGAAAATTTTGCCGCCCTCTTGTTAACTAAATGTATAGGTTTTAAAAAACTATAATATACAAGATGCGATTATTGTACCATTCATTATAGAAAGGGAATTCCCTGATTTCGTCACAGTAATGGAAAATTTCGTGCTCATTCTAATCGGTCTAAATAGTAGGTAAAGTGCAAAAAACTGTGAAATATTTTATTGTCTGCCTACATAATATTATTATTCAGTATTATTTACTATGGAGTTTTGCCAAAAAATTACGCCCGGGGCGGACCGCCCTCCCCGCCTCCACCACGCTACGCCACTGAAGTCCAGCAGGCAATGTTTAAGACAACTTAAAGTACAGTTCAGACCTGCAAGAAAAATCGTGCAATTTGTACTACATTGCGTAACCGTAAAGCGAATGAGTTTGAAGACGTCAATCGAACGCGTGTATTTGTTTATACAGAAATAGGCTTGCGTTTGACCACAATCACGCCTGATGGTAAGCGAAGATGTGGACTAATATCGCTTGCCTAATAATAAATAAATATATCTAGCCGTTTTCGGCTACAGTGACTCGATTCTGCGTATTGCTAAAGCATTTATGGTCTGGAATATTTTGCCCTTACATGGCTGACGTAGCCAATCTTTGAAAAGAAGGTCCTTTTGCGAGCAGTAATTGTAATGCGAAGATATTCTTGCAGATCTAAACTGGACCAGGCTAACAGAACTAGTGAGGTAACAATGGCATTACGTTTGTTACCTTGCGGCTGGGGCGGGTGGTTGGCCCCGCCCGCCGCGGCCTGTTTGCTGTGCGCCGTCGTCGTAGCGGCCTGGGGCGCCGTCTTGTGCCGTGCGGCGCCCGCTGACGCGACGCTCGCGGCCGGTTGGGCGCGACGATGCTCGCTGCCGTCGCCGACGCTACACAAAAGAGAACACACCATCAAAATGATTACTATCGTCTATCATTCTCTGATGCATTGGTGTCGATACCAGTGTGGGCAGTTGGTAGTTTGCGCCGCAACAGCGCGCCACCAGCACTAGCGCTGGCTACCCTGCTGCATACTCAATGCACGCCATAGCTCTGTCTCTCTTCTAAGTCGCTACACTCTTGACAGAGTGGTCGTGGTCGTCGGTTGAGAACTTGAGAATCAGTACTTAGTGAGCCTTCTTGACAGCTTTTTTGGGAAAATAGCGTGGTGGTTCCCTTGCCTTCCAAATCGCAGTGCTAAATTCAATAGTGGAGAGAATGTTGCTGCCCATCTCACATTAGGTCCTTTAATTGCCTTGCCTTTTAGGGCACCCACGGGCAGGGATTGGTCCTTCCAATAGGATTTCAGAATATCTACTAAAACCGGGCAGGGTTACGTACGGTTTGATATGTACTCAAGATTTTCTAAGACTAAAAGAGCTTTACGGGTAGGTACGACGGATGGGAATCAAATCTTCAACTATGGGATCGATTTATGAAATCACAATGGGATTTGAGAGATTCGAGTTGAACATGGTTTTTTTATTTTTTTTTATTCGACTGGATGGCAAACGAGCAAGTGGGTCTCCTGATGGTAAGAGATTACCACCGCCCATAGACACCTGCAACACCAGGGGGATTGCAGATGCGTTGCCAACCTAGAGGCCTAAGATGGGATACCTCAAGTGCCAGTAATTTCACCGGCTCAACATGTCATTTCATTACACCAATTTCAAATGATATTTACGAGTTTTGTGTTTTAAAACTTGGTCCTCAGAGTCATAGAACCAATCCTGCCTACAAATAATAACACAAAAGCTCAAGCTTTATCAAATCATATCATCCATATATTCGAATCTCTACCCTGTATTAGAAAACATACACGACCAGTAAAGAACACTTGTGCCAGATTCACTTGTACTTTTTTTTTCTCCAAAAGGTCTGTTGTGCCAGCCGCACCTGCGGTTATTTCGTATCTAATAATAGGTACAGCGGATTTGGATTTCTATAGTAATACTGAGCTAGAAAATAAACTGATCACGGATTGTATTATTGGTTGAATGTAAAGTATAAAAGATAACACACGCTATAAAAGACCCTTCGAAACCAAATTGCGCCACGTTGGTTTCTTAACAAGGTATAATATACTTTATGGCTGTAAGTATAGGCAATAAAAACAAGATATTCGTTCGTTTTTATGTTAAGAGTAAGTCTAAATACTCGATCGGACATTTTTCATTATTATACAAATATTATGGCCATAAACTTAAACACTAACACAAAAAGAAAGTGCTCTTTTTATTATTACGTCTGCTTGCTTGTATGTATGTCTATCCATGGATAATGCAAGGCTAACACGACTTGACATGATTATTTACTAGCCATTCTTCTTAAAAATCAGTTACGTCTCCTAAATATTATTTTTAGAATCAATCAAAATTACTCACGATTCAAAGTCGAAGTCAAACTCTTCTTTAAATTCATAACTTTCACATTTGATTTTATGCACAGTGAGATCCATTGTGACTATTAAAACACCACCACACTATATCATAACACATCACATTCTACGGCATAATTTAAAACTTAAAACATTTGCCGAGCGACGCTAGGCTGCGCACACGCATCGCACGCGAGGGTTGGGGTTGAACAAACGACTGCGGCCAGAAGGGACTTAGGGGCTGCGATGGGGGGATACCGCCGAGCCAGGTAAGCGAGGGGTCGCGTAATTCCGAAGGCGAATATTTTTTATAACGCACGCAGTGCAGGAATGTTCGATACTGTTAATGAAACGACCGTGATGTTTGCTTGTTTTACTATAATGGAATCTTGTAGCGTTGTTGTCTATTTACCGAAAGACTCATTAGCATGCTATTATTAACCACTGGATACAATTATAATACAATTAATATCGATCGTTAGTTATAATTATGTACCTTATGTAGCTAGATTTACGGAAATATATAGACTATTCATATCATAACTATATAAGTAGGTAGTTTAGTCACCACCATGAAAAATGCATTCCCATGAAACTTGCAAATTTTACTTATTTTGTTCTTAAAGGAGCCAATTGTACCTTTTATCCCTTGAATTTTTTAACAGGTATTAAAAAAACTTTCTAGTACAGGCTTCCAATCTTTATAAAAAAATATAGCCTAACACACGGCACCGCTATTTATGTACCTACCTGCTCGTTAATCTTCGGACAAAGTGACGACTTCATTCATAGAACTAGTATCGTGCTATCTCCGTCGCACTTATTCATTTATTTAGATTTTTGGCCCTTTCGTACCTGCTAGCTTGGTCATTACTGCTTGTTAGGGAGATTTTCCGTCTCTTTTATTTGATCGAATTAGCATCCCTGTCCACAGCACCTAACTGTTACTAGTGGGTTCTGTGTCCGGGGAAATCGCCTTATCTCTTTTTCTGTGGGATTTTAAACAAAAGGAAGAAATGTCTCTAGGCCCCATAACGGTTAGCACGTGTTATTCTACTGGTTTGCCACCGAGTACATTCCTTTTTTTGAGTACGAAAGACGGGCATTGGGCAATGGGCAGCATGCTAGATATAACAGCGCAGGTGCTAACCCTCAGGTGAAACAGATTTCACAACAGACTAACGCTACAGAGAGAGAGAGAGGCTACAGACCTGCTGAGCTGAAGCCCTGTACTCATAGTAAAAATTTAATTTTGTTGAGCAACATTTTTGAATCAACGTGTTGCTGAGCTGTTTAGTCATGTGTCGCTTGGTAAGCGAGAACTCTGGAACACGTTGATTCAACAATGTTGCTCAACAAAATGTTTACCATGAATACGAGGCTTGAGGATGTTAGGAACTGTATGACACAGCAGTGGTTGTTGCCTTTGGAGAGTACTCACGTCGCGTCGCGGCAGCAAGGTCTTGCGCAGAGCACTGGCGGAGCGGGCGGCAGCACGGGCGGAGGGGACCGCTCAGCATCGCACGCGCGACTTGGCACGGCGGGCGCAGCGCAGCAGCCCGGCCCTACGCCTGACCAACACTTGCTCTGGAAGAGACGGGACAGTTTATTAGTTAGGTTGGCGCTTCGACTCTTCTTTTATAATACGGACTGAAAAGGGCTAACCATCGCTTCCGTCATCTGTTTTCCGAATAAGTACAATTTAGGGCTATTCAAGGTCAGCGTGAATAAGCTGTTATTGAACCAGAGTGGCCTCAACTACCATAAAGTAAGACGGAGGTCAATCGTTGGTCCGTTTTAAATATAAAAAAAAGGTACGTAGGTACTAAATCACCGACTAATATAGTGATATTCACTGGCCGATAGAGCTACTACCGTTAACTAAGCAGTAGAGTTACAAAACCTATTTCAGTGAAAAAAAGGCAATTAGAAATATTAAACCCCTCTTTATTTTAATTATCAAAGTAGACCACGTTAAGAGCGTTTATACCTGCTGAGCTGGCAAGCTGGCAACGTTGCATTTTTGTTAGTTTTTCTCGATTATTCCATAAAAATTGAAAATAATAGAACTGTTCTTAATATATAATTTATTGTAACTGTAACTCCAATAATTATTCGTGATAGACTTTTATTTTCTTAAAAACCGTTAATGAACATTTCTTCGTTTTTAAATAATATGAGTATCACGAATTTGGAGCAGACATATTAACTTATTAGCCCACATTACGCATTTTCTGTCATTAAATTTTGCCTTTTCGTTCCTAAATTAACTTACGTGCTACGGTGCTCCCCTCTCTGGAAATATCAAAATCTCTTATCACAAATGGATAATCTGATCAAAACTAATTTGGAAGCTATCCTTAATTGTCAACTTAGCGAGCAGTCGTGGACCCAAGGATCCCTCCCCATTCGGTACGGTGGTTGAGATCTCGGACTTGGAAGACGCCAAAAACGCTTGGTCAATTGCTTGCCCCAGTCAAAATTTTCCGGAAAATCCAAAATCGCAACGGAGCTGGGACGACACTATATCTAAATTGTCCCAAGAATGTCTACTCCGCGAATCCTGCACTGCTGGACGAGCCAGATTATTAGCTGCAGGCACGAGAGAAGCTGGTTACTGGCTTCACGCACTCCCCTCCCGAAACATGGGCATCTTCCTAGAACCCAATACCCTGCGACTGTCGGTATGCCAACGCCTCGGGGTCCCGTTTCGGGGCCAGATTTTTTGCCGCTCAATATATTATTGTAACATCTTGTTAGTGAATGCGATGACTTGTTATAAGGTTAGATGAAGCTGATGAAGTCTGTATACAGGAGTATAGAATTCGAATTGGAATCTGTCACGATAGTTAAGATCTTAGATAGCGAGAATAACTTTTACATCTCTCCTCTGCCTTGTTCCACTGGTTACGAAAAATTTCATTATTTTGTGCCCCGAAATGTGTGACGTAATTAAAGGATGGTTTGCCAACGCGTTTATTTATATTGTTCAACATAATAAATATATAATAATAATAAACTATGATACGCGGCATCTCCTCTTAAACTTTAAAAGGTAAAGGTAACAGAATCTTGTAAGTGCCGTTTGAAGGCACGATTATTGGATACGACAAACAATAACGTACTGTACTACAATGTCGTTTAGCGTGTTTGTATCGGGAATCGGCATCCAGTGAACCTTGCACGGTGCACGCTACGCAAGCGAGGCAGCCGGCCGCTCCGAAACCAGTCTGACTCCTACAGATAGATAACATTTTGTACCACATCTCGGATAGCAGGGGGTCTGTATATACCTACTGTATAAGTGTAAACATGTTGAAAGTTGTTGATTCTCGATTGAAAACTTGCCCAAACAAATCGACAAAAATATAGAGAACGACAAATTCATTTGTAACCTTGAGTGTTCGGTATATACTTTGCGAGCAAATCCATACATGTACTTATTACTTGTTTTTTTTTCGACTTGATGGGCCAATGAATGACAATGCCAAAATAATTGTGAGCTTGCCCCGCCTTATCCGCTGAATCATAGAAATCAGTGATAAGATATTTTGTAACAGTCAAATGACAACTCTTTTTATAAGTCTGACATTGTGTCACACCCATTCTTGAGCAAGTACCCTTGACTAGGTCAATTCAAAGTCGACAAAAAACGAAAGAAAAACTATTACCTAATCCAGTTTACCTAAACACTTGAAAAAATAATAATAATAAAAACCAGCCAAGTGCGAGTCGGACTCGCGCACAAAGGGTTCCGTACCATTATCTATACAACATTAGACATTAACAAAAAAATGGCAAAAAAAAAACACGTTTGTTGTATGGGAGCCCCCTTAAATATTTATTTTATTCTGTTTTCTGTTGTTATAGCGGCAACAGAAATACATCATCGGTGAAAATTTCAACTGTCTAGCTATCACGGTTCACGAGATACAGCCTGGTGACAGACAGACAGACGGATGGACTGTGAAGTCTTAGTAATAGGGTCCCATTTTTACCCTTTGGGTACGGAACCCTAATGATATCGTCTCATTAGTTTTCAAATGGAAAAATAGTCACCCTATGTAATACACATCAGAGGCCTTAACTTGTACATAGAAATTCTGGCGATCACGGGTGGTTAAAAATACTTACCTTTCGGCTTATCATGTATGTCGGTCCAGGGATCAAAGTCGCATAGCCCTAAGCCCTCGTTCGGCGAAGAGTAGCTTGATCGATGTGGAAAACTAACGCTGAACGCGGAAATATTTTTAACCCGTTAAAATCTGGTCACATTTTTATTTAAACACGGAAAAGTGACTTGAATTAAAGCAAGGAAGCTTTTAAAATCGATATTATTGAATTGGCTTTAGTTAAACCGTTGCCAATTATAGCAAAATGCAAAGTGACTTGTTTGGTAAATGCAGGAAAACATTTCGAGTGTTTGCGACGGTTTAACGGGTCGATTTTTAAATTAAGTTTCTCAGAGCGAGTAACTTATATGGTAGTAGGCAGTAGCTGTACTTGACGCGGGATGCGTTAAGGACTTAGGCTTAGAGCGACTTTGAAAAACAACGTTTTAGTTGAACGCACCATTTAATTTTATATATTTTTATCATGCATGACTATAGGAACATAAGGATAACATAAGGAAAATTAGGCAAATTTAATTATAATGCTCTGCTCATGTTGACTAAAACAACGGAAAATTGTAAAATTAAGACTCAAAAACAATCACTAAAGTAATGTCTTGTATCTACTATCCCACAAAATTCGCTATCTCAATAGAAATATGCACAACCAAACCATGACTCGATCAACGGGGACGTTGTTGCTGCTTACAATAAAACTGTCAGGCAAGGTAAACTAAAAATACTATCTAATATAGCTTACATGTGACTCCAACTGCAACTTTTTTCGTATAACAACCAAACGTATGTACAGTCAAGTGTAAAAATATGAACTTATTCAAAGTTCCAAAAATAAGTACCACAGACTCTTATTCCGACGAAATAAGGCCGTAGTAACATAATTTTGAGTGGTTCGAATAGATACTTATTTTTGCACTTGACTGTACATTCATTATTACTGCTTTTTATTTGCGACAGTACACATAACGTGTTTCTTATCCGGAACAGGACATATCGATATCGTGCAATCAATAATTTATTTTTAACTCTATTGATCGATGTTTGTTTTGTTTACGATTTTCAATACGTTATTTCAACGATAAAAACATATAAATTGCGCATTCAAATAAAAAAACAAAACTAAATTATCAGTGTAATTGGTAATTTCATAACATATAATAAGAAATCAGAATAATTAGAATTAATATTTTTGGATTTTGTATTAGTGTAATTCTCCAAATTGAACTATATTGTATTGCATGGAATGGAATCCTTTAATAAATTATTTGTTTGATATGTGTACATAAATAATATAAGTAGACAAGAATAAGTACAGTCAATTATGTTTGAATTGCGCACCACACGCATAGAATCCTTATGATAGATGGACTAGAAATATTTGTGTTGGTAGTATGCATCAATGCAGTTTTTGTTATTATTCATCACAGTACCAATAATTTACTAAACATTATGATTCGGTAAAATATTCATTATCTAGCATAATCTAGAACGGCTCACCGAATTGTCAGTGGAATGACAGCTGTCAGTTTGACAGCCATAGCACTGACAGCTGGGCGGGCCGCGTAGGATTTTTTTTTACCGCTAAAGGATGTAATTAAGAAATAAATAATTTGTAAATCATATTTATACTTTCGTCTTTATACTTTGTTTTTTTTGTCTGGAACTATTTTTTTTTTCTATGAAATTTATTGAATGACAGAACTGGAACGTGGTTGTAATGTATTTTTTTAACGAAAAATTCGCATTTAATAGGTACGTAAAGTTTTAGCTTCCCGGAACTACCTCCTCGGGACTCTATCACCACATTATTCAGCAGTGGCCAACATTATTCCACTAACCATAGTAATCAAAAATTCGCTATCAAATTTTGCCAAGGGTTTGCGACAAAACCTAAACGCTATAAAACATATATTTAAGTATCAATCTTCCAAACTCTATGGAATGCGACACGTCCATTTAGCTTATTATTTTAGTTAATTTAAAACAATTACAAAACTATTTTCATTTGACACGTATAATGTGTCATCGGCAAAATTAGCATTACCATTAGCATTTAAATCACATCACACTTTTTTTGCAACTTGAGCTTTATTAATAAATTGCCCAAGAGTAAATGAATGTATCTAAGTGCGGCTGCTAATCTAACTTCACTAATGACGGGAAAAACAACAAAGCACGAGAACGCAGCACTCCTAATTAACATTAATTTGCCTGAAATTAATGAGACATTCAATTTGAAAACGGATTATGTGGATAAAATCAAATGCTTTTACTTTAATTACTCACTTTAGTACAATGAGATATAAATTGCGATTTCTAGTGTAATTAATTACCTAAACATCGGTTATGGTATTGCGTGGAATATTTTGAAAATGCTATTACGAGTAGAACACATTTAACACAATATTTGAAGTTTTTGGGAGTAAACGACAACAGTTAAGTAAAAAAAAAAAAAAATCAAGCTATTCCTACCTGTCCCGAAGTGTGTAAGGTAGGTATGCTGGTGTAGTGTAGCTATAACAAATTATAAGAACAGGCGGTACCGCGGGGTTCAATCAGTCAACGACTAATTACTTGCTTATTAAGTGCAAATAAATAATAATAATAATGTAATTATAAGAGTTATATTGCAAATGAGCTTCCTTATTTATGCTGCAAATACATATTTCGTGACTGTTTTGTTCAACAGAGTTAATGTTAGTGTAATACACGACGATCTTGCATCTTTTAGCTTAATAAAATTTAATAGACGGAAAGGTTCCCTTAAATTAAATACAATAATATTCAATTTAGACAGAGCAATGGAGATAACAGATAACGCTCCATCCATTAAATATAACAAAGATCAAAGAATATCGAAGAAAACAAAGAAATTACTTAGAAAACGTCTAAAGTCCAACTCAAAAAGAAGCTTTACTATATAACTGATAAATTTAATCATTTCGAACTGTACTAAGTACTATAGGGTCATACTGAAAACCAGCGCTGCGGCTTGCCGTGGCAACACGCTGAGTATGGCCCTTTTTGCTTCTTTCGGCACAATGTCTTGTAATAAGGTTGTCTTATTTTTTAATTGTATTTTTTTTCTTTTTGCTGTGCCGAATTTTGCCAAATAAATTTATTCTTTCTTTCTATAATTTTTACTGCAACAAATTATTATGGGGTTCAGCTAATTTTCAAATTTAACTGTTAAAATAAATAAAATATGATACCGCCTGTTCCTGATGTATACCCAAACACTACAATCGTCGTAGTAAAATTTGCAAATCTGTCTAAGTAGAAAGAACTGAGGCGGTACAATTTCCATATTAAAACCCCTATAATTACTAATGCAATCAATTCCTTAACCACTAATCATAGAACAGCTGCCACGGTACCAGACGACGGCTTGCAGTTAAGTATCGATCAAAGGCAATGAAAAATAAATTTAACCCGCAGACGTAGAACCTGAACCTAATGATCACGGGAGTTGAGGTAGGTCAAAACTATTATATGCAAAGCGAGTTCGATTTTCTCATTGATGTTTCAGGTGACCAGAGGGCTGGCAGCTATTTTGGGCAAAGGATTAGCCTTGCGATACAACGCGGGAATGCTGCCAGCCTTCTGGGCACAATGAACAGCGACGGTGACCTAGGAGGGATTTTTTATTTATAGGTTAGGCTAGGTTAAATATTTTTTGTACATAGTTATATTTTTAAATGTTTAATGTATTGCTTTTTGTTATAAAAAAAATAAATACATAACATTTTCTCATTCGTAAAAGAAAAGCTGACATTTTACGGTCTAGAAAATGCTAAGAAAATCTTCCAATCAACAATAGACTACAATTGATAAAATCAGAACCGCGATCGTAATTGGCTTTTTAGTAACAAACAACAACATGAAAAAAACTGAAAAAAAAAGAAAATGTTAAGAAGCAATGGTAATAATGTAAAAAACTTCCATGCAACAATACACTTCAAATATAATATCCTTACATCTAAATTAAGTGCAACACTCAATAAAAAATCATCTACATATAGGTAATCTAAATCACACTAACGACAACTAAATCTACACACAACACACCATGCATGTGTCCTGAAAACAATAAACGCATAGTAGTACTATGCGAGATTATTAATTTCCAGATTATGATTTAGCGTCGGAGGAATCTGACCATTGCGAAATGCACTATGGACAGCTAGTGTGACGCAAGGCACACACTATATGGTCAGAAATGAAAATGTCACATTCTGTCTGTCACATATGGATGAAGTGTAAACGAGACAGGATTAACATTTGCGATCTTGACCAGTCTACGAACAAGTAATTACAAGTAAATAAGCACTACGCTGTTTCAACACTCGCATGCTTCATCTATGACTGTAAGGTAGTAAAGGCGTTGAAACAGGAGCTAGCTACTTTTGCTACAGCAAAATAAATGGTTATACGACATAGCCGTTATCCCACAACATTTTATATGTTAGGAAAAACTCAAGCAAAAAATAAACTTGTGCAACTTGCAGAACGGTCGGAGGTTGCGTGAAAAGAGTTAAAAAAAAAACTCGTTTTGCGAAAGTGCGCTTCGACAAATGGCTTAGTAAATACAATGGAAACGAATGTGCTAACAACGACGGTCAGTGGAAAGAGCCCGAAATGTACTTTTACTTGTACACAAATTGTGGAAGGCCATAATAACAATCTTCTTTCACCCAAGCGTGGCGAAGTAAAGGGGAACTTTTTAAAATCTATATTTGAAGGAGCACGTTACTGTGTTTATCCAATAACTTGTATTCAGCATTCATTTATTCATTTATAAGTCATGTTCATTACATTAGATGACATATTATTAAGTAGTAGGTACATGACACCCAGATAGGGTATAAAAATGATAATACTTAAGCTATTTTACTGTAATAATATTTCATTACATAAAAATTGGTTTATTTATTTATTATACGGATAAGAGGACTCATGTCATCAAAATACTCATATATATATATGTAATAGGAATTTATTGTGATTTTTCTTAACATAATTAGATTTATATTTTAAAATTTAATTTAATTGCTCTAACCCCTGACTATTACTAAACCAAAAACAATTATATAGTCGTCATCAAAAATATCTGAACACTCATTTAAGCGATTGACAATATTATACGGTCGTGTTCATGTTTGAAGAGCATCTAGTCTAGGCAGCTGATGGCGTCTGTACCTAACTTAGCTTTCAACTAGTTAACTTTATACCTTTTATGGATAGAGCGTGATCTAAGTAGGAACAAGCGTAGGTCGCACCGCCCAAGCGATGCAGTCAGAGAAGCCGACCCACGGCGCCCAGTCAACGACCATGACGGGCATTCTAAATCTCACCAAACCCACGTTACGAACCAAATATATTTGGTAGACTCCGGAGCGTTGCGTTGCGCTCGAATGGTCGGTAAATTTACATACGTATTGTACATTAATTACGTATGTGCTGTCGTTGAACCGTGGCGACAGTGTGACGACATAGCTTTATTTACAGAGACCGTAATACAGACGCTGTAGAAAGAAAAATGTAATTTTCAAGTGAATTTCTAATTAATCTCTTCATATAAAATGAGACACCGATTAATGAAAATCGATTTCATCACTTGTCTAGTAGGTACCAGTCTGCATACAGCCATACCATTAAGCAGCTTTGTGTCGTTGTGCCATAAAAAAACCTTTAATGATATTTTATCGAGGTCAATATAAAGCTCCACGATGATGAAGTCGACCAAGGTTTATGATTTCTATATCGACTTCCACAAAGCAATACAAACTGTTCTTTATATCCGATAAAAAATTGACAATTGACAAACCGTGAAAGTAAGCACGAGTTTAAAAATGTTTGAAATTCTGTTTCAAGCAAAATGAAAGCGTCATGACTGTAAACTTGTACAGGTATGGAGCATTGACCGATTTCAGAGGGAACTCATTCGCAGTAAGGTGCCTCTGAAAGAGGCTGGGAAGAGTTAGCAAAGGAAGTAGTACACGCATACGTCTAGTGAACTCTAGTGACAGAGAGCTGAAATTAGGGCTGCCAAATCTACTAATTATTTTGAAACTCACAAGTTTTTTGCAGATACGGTGAAGTAAATAACGTATCTAATCGAAGATATGCGGTGATATGGTATATAGGTAGTTTTATAGACGAGCGCACAACCAGGTAAATAATCTGGCAACAATAATGAAAAATGTATGTCAACATAGGTAGGACAGTATCTAATATTTTACCAATTAGGCTTAGATCTATTAGTTATTATGTTTCGAATTAAAAGCCATTACATTTTAACTCCAAACGTATGTTAGATATAGTTAAGTACCAACTTGGTAGCTCAACATGTAATGTAATGTAATAAATGTCCAACAGATAGGCTGGGTGGTGTTGACATCTCCAACTAGTTTGTGACCCTTGGCAGCCCTAGCCGCATAGTAACCATGTCAAGGATCGCTGGAGCCACGGCTCGAGACTTTAAAGAAGTATACCTGACCGACTGCGAGCTTTTGTCGCTGTTTGAAGATACGACGAAAGTTGTATGCACGTACAAGTTATATTATTTTAGTTAGCAGGCACTTTTACACTCTTTGTTGTTAGTTAATATCGTCAAGATGGAAAATAAGATAGCAAGCATTAATATTTTCATTTATTTATCTTAAATGTACACCAAAAAGCAAACGCACTTTTAACAGAGTATTGCACGATCAATAAAATCATTATAATCTTTATGAAATTCAGATTGCAAAGTGCAATTTCATTCACATACGACCTCATGAACTCTATCAACATAAGATGACAGCACCTAAGCTGTGGTAAATGTCACAAGGTACTTTGAGAAAATCGAGCTTTTATTCGACAATGGTTATAAACTGCGCTAGTTTTGTAAAGTATCATAGTGATGAAGCTGTCAAAAACGCGTTGTTTGCCTTGTGCCGTTTTCTTCGGACAATTGAGAGCAATGATGCTTGGCTCTGCTCAGGAAACTGCCAATTATTGTGAGTTGTTGCGATAAATACGCTAATTGGAACCATAGACAACGTGTCCCTTTACTAGAGTAGGTTCGTTATATAACAATCAAAGCACTCACATGTATTCGAAACTCTGAAAAAGTTAGAAACTATTTCGCAGCTACATTATGTTTTATCAGTTTCTTACGAAGGTACACGTAGAGAATCGGACAAAAGCAAAATAATGTCTAAGTATCATTACAACGGAATCGTTGTTGAATATGCGGTATAGTCAGTTAAAATATTTCTTGATCTGCAACAGCTAAAGCATGACTTGTCTTGATTCTTTGTAAGAGGTATAAACATTAAAACCTTTTCCAAAAACAATTTTCTACGAAAAAAACACACATAAAAACTTCCTTATCCACATTAAGCTCACAAACAGCCTCGCCTTTATTTTAAAAATAGCACCACTGTTTCAGACTACAGCGACCAAGCCTCATTATCCTGTCGCACGCAGCAGGAATCCTACGGGGACTATGGGCTGTCGACTGCGTGTGACACCGACCTTCTGCGAGAGGATTGAGGTTATCTGTATATCTGTGTGTGGTTGTGTGTTGTGTGCGTGCGTGCGTGCGTGCGTGCGTGCGTGCGTCAACTCTATACATAGACGCCCTAAAAGTTCATTTGTACGTAAAACAAACACAATTTTACAATTCACGATTAAACCTTGAAACGCGATTGGATGAATCGGTCATTATTTATTTAATCAGTGTTATTCATGAACGCATATTACATCAAACACGAAATGCTAAACTTTTAACAAATTACCAAGCATTACTATGTCCCAAATGTCATGGTACTTTTTACGTGCCGTCATGTCTGTCATGGTCAAATTTAGTCATGTGTCTGTTTTTGTTCAGGTAAATTAATTATCTATTCATCGAGCTAGGAGCGAGGTAGGTACTTTTGTTTAAAATAGCTTGCATATTCCTCACCTCGCTATTAAGATTATTTCATTTTCTTTCTTTCTTTCAATAACTCGAAATCGAATCTCTAGATCGTGAATAAAAAGTTTAAAATCGAGGTAAATATCATTGTGCGTGTGCGTGTGTGTGTGTGTGTGTGTGTGTGTGTGTGTGTGTGTGTGTGTGTGTGTGTGTGTGTGTGTGTGTGTCACATATATTATAATACCTACCCTCCACAGCGGAGCGTGCAAAAATATCCGACACGTCCTTCTGGCCCTAGCAAGCAACAGAGTCGTATCAGATATTGGTGTTGGTGACTGTACTGTAGAATAGTAACAAATGTAATGACAACAGTAGGTAGTTATAGATAGTCTGAGTCACATCGTAAGGTGTTTACGCTTAAGGGCAGTCGTCCAATCCGTTGGATATATTTAAACATTCGTTTTGTTTATTCGTCACATTTGATTTGAAGGCAGTCCACGGTTGACTGACTCAGACTCAGACATGCAATTGCAATGGAGTCACTAGCAAAGGTTCAATGGTTGCATGTCTGAATTAATTTGATCTGTCCTAACGTAAGACATGCATGATACTTTTCCTATAATTCATCTATATATCTTTATTAAAATCAGAATCTATCGAGTAAGTGATTGTGAGAGTGAATGTTCAGCAAATGTGATTTTTTTCCACAACGCAAGTCATAAATAATGCGGGCTAGTAAAATCCAAGGCAGACAGTGCAGTACACAGCAATAACTTTACGTGACCAAACATTACAATACGAAAATATACTTAAATTAATATGTTAACATATAAGACAAAATCTTACCTAAATATAATTTGTGGTTGGTGATTATCTTGCTCGTTTTCTTTTTAAGTTATTTTTTTTATTTAAACTTGTACCTGTACATCAAACCTGCGATCCGATAATCTTCAAAATTCATATAACGTAGTTATAAAACCGAAATTACAGACGACGACAAATATAAGTATATTCGATGGCCTCGCTCGCCCTCCGATGAATCAAATGGAGGGAAGCCCAGCTTACCGTGACGTCACCGACGACCACCCTGGCTAACTTATGTAAGAAAATTTAATTACGTAAGCACGATTAAAACTGATTGATAGGATCGATTTAATACGTCCCAAAGAGATTTAAATCGTTATCGTGCATCGTTAAATACAGTACTGTAGAGCTTAGTTACGTAAACTACATATTGTACGTTGGTGTTTTTGTGCATTCTGAAAGCGGCTAGATAATAAAAAGTGGTACACGGATAAAAGAGGATTGCTTTTGTCATGTTATCTAATCGTAGACATGTGAATATGAAACATGCGTATTAATTTTAAGCTAGACCATGAATAGAGAACGTATTTTTTTCGAGTGACTCATCACGTCGGATATTTTCGTACTTACAAATTAAATTCAAACACTTTTCGTACAAACCAACCGCCTCGCAAATTCACTATGGAAGTTATTTAGAGTCCGATGAAGATAGTTCGACATTCTAGGAACATTTTACATTTTTTTTTATTGGACATTGTCTAGTGATGAGTATGTATTATATAATACCGAAAAATCATAATACCTACAGTTGAAATATCGACGCTTAACACATCGAAATTCAGAATACCGAATGTACAAAATGCCGATAACCGAAACACCGAAGCTCGAAATATCTACTTTCAAATGACCGAAAGTACAAAATCCCGAACTCACTGGCATTCCCAAAACCATAATCGAAGACGCTTCGCTCCCGCCTTAGCCTGCTGAAGCTAAAGTATCTTCTGCCCTGGCGCTTTAGGACGTCCCTGTAACGCAAGAACTGGCCTCCCGGAGTCCGCTTTCCTTCTTTTAATTGAGAGTAAAAGACGGCCTTAGGGAGTCTACCATCTTTCATACGCACAAGGTAAAGCGCCACCTTACCGCATGTAACATCCCATGCGAGAGTTGGGAAGATCTCGCGAAGCAGAGACTGGAATGGCGCAGCTCTGTAAATAAGGCTGTTGCAAATTTTGAGTCGCATCGCTTGGAACACCTGGATGCCAAACATCTTATTATAAAGACCCGCCCGAGACATTCCTACACTTACACGTATAATGATAGTGGTCAATTACATTGCGCGCCCTGTAATAGGACCTTTAAGACTAAGTTTGGCTTTGCCAGCCATATTCGGGCACATAATAAACAAGCCTAAAGGTTCGCCTTTGTCGGACACGACATGGAGGACATCATCATCATCTTCTGCCCTGAAACGTCTTGCTCGCTCGCTGCCAGACCAGCTGGGGTGTACCTACCAGTACCAAAGGAGAGCCCCAGGACTTAAAATAATATGTCTGCTTCGTCGATGTTAGGTTTTTTTTTGTAGCAGCACAGAAAATGATAAATGTAAATCTTCTACCCCCGCTTTAAAAAGTCGCAATGTTTTCATTTAAAAACAGATATAGCAGACTTTAGTCTAACGTAGTTTCGGTGTTTTGATTTTCGATATATTTACCGTTGATTATTTTATTATTTGTAGTTATTATTTATTATGACTGTTCGGCATTATAATTTTTCGGCCTTTCGGGTGTATAGGTATTTTAATCCTTGGTATTGTGGTCTTCAGGTTTTAGGCTTCCGGGCAAACGTACTTTCGGGATTTGAAACTTTCGGTCATATAAACATTCGACGTTTTAATATTCGGCCTTCCGTTTATAGGCCTTGTGACATTCGGTCTCTCATTTTTCGGTATTATATTATTTATAATACATACCCCTAATGATAGTAGTAGCGAAAATGATTAAAGAAAGTGAACTGTAAATCTGTTTTTGATAAAACGTTCCTGTTGCAAATATTGTGATTTCGAGTGTGTTAGACTATAAGATTTCATATTAGCCAGCAGAGATGAGCTCCAAAACGTAATAGCCGTTATGGCCACGCGTCGTTTCCGCGCGTGCGTGCGCGCTGCGGGTTGAACGCGCTAGTAACTGAATGGAATTGGTTTAACTATCTTAATGGTGTTGTTGTTTGCAGAGTACCCGCAGTAGGCAAAGCAACCGCCGGTGTTAACTAAGGACTGCATACCGTAAAAGATACAAATTTGAGTTAACTAAAAAAAATTTTGCTAAATTTTGGTGTCTGTTTGTACACTGAACGACGACAGGAAGAAGTAAGAAAAACATTTTCTCAAAACCTTACCTCGCAAGCAAACTTTGGCCAGAAATAGTATATTGATAAACAAGGGTTGTAAGTGATCAATTACACCCAAGATATTTAGGCAAACGAGCGAGCAAAGCGAGCGAGGGTGCTTATAGTTCGCAGGTGTAATTGATCATTTACACTCGAGTTGAACACTCTACTTTTCATCACAAATGCGAGGAAATAAAGAAAAACCGTTATAAATGTATAAGCAATTTAGAACAGAGCGGAAGAAAATTTATCGCGCCAAACCGTCTTTTTTTTTAATGGCCTCGCGCTCTTTGGCTTTGGCACATTCAGCCAGCACTGGCCAGCAGCATCATGCCAGCATGGAGGTTTGGAGGCAATTATTTCGCAATACAATGCCCTTGTTTACCAGTTCGTGAATTCAAAGGAGCACCATTCGATTTTTAAATTTACTTACATCCCTAAAGATGTAAATCGAATTTACAACACGGATTTCAAATTAAATGCAACCTACTTTTAGAGCTTAAGTGATATATATATCAAAAAAAAGTTCCTGAAATCCACCTACAATTCGTTTTAAAAACGTAAAGCTTCGTTATCTTATCATGAGCACGAGAGCCACTATACGATGCATAGAAAACAAAACGTTAATCATTGGATTTTCAGACCGTTCTGGTCTCTTAGTTTGAATAGAGTGTCACTAAACAAAAATATTAAAACCAAAACGTCATTCCAACTAAAGAATAAACTTTCAAACGATATAAACTTTCAAATACGAAGGCTACGTAAGCTCACACGGCGAATTAAGCTCCCCGTACCTTTATTTGCTGTTGTTTTTGTTGCTGACTCCGTTATTGGATTAGCCGGCCCGGTCAGTATTAAAGTTATGGGACGGATGCAATCAATTTAATATGAGGCAGTAAAACGGAGGTCAAGATCGAGTTCTCGCGTGATAAGGTTTTTCGAGCTAAAAATAAAAAAGAAAGTTCATCGATCGTTTATTTATAATCAATAAAGTTACAAGCCATTAATTTGAAAATGTTTAATACGTGCAGGGGAACATAGAAAGCCAAGAGTATACAATACAAAAAGTACAACATTTTAAATGACCTCATCTCTAAAAATAGTTAACGGTCTATAGGTACCCAGAACTGTAGACAGGCTTTAGAAGTTTTAAGATGCTACCAATAAAATAATTCTACAGTGAATAGTTTTAAGTTGGGCCTTACTTATTTAACCACAAAGTATGAAAAGATAACTGGCGTTCATCCATTACAAACTGAATCATGTTAAGACCGAAAAACATCCTTTCACGAGAATCAAGGTTCTCTCTCATTCAACTTAAAATAATGTAAGCAGCGCTGCAGAATAATTTCACAAGTTATAAAAAGTTAAGGGGGGAATATATTGGCCCCAGCACACAAGAGATAACCGTCCTCTAGACGTAAACCAGTATGACCTCGTGTCCGTTTAAACAAATTGTATAGTTAAGAGGGCTGCGGGTAGATCAGAACTGTTCCATATCAGTAAGTGCTAGTGTTTGGTTACCGCTCCAGTAAAATAAGAAGACCGCCCCATCTTTACTACAACTGATAAGGTCATCCACGTAAATGCAAAGATATAATTAGCCGGTGGTTGTAGCTTTGACACGAAAATCTACATTGAGGAGAACATGTAATAACTCTTAACTTTATATCCAAAACATTTTAAATACAATATTTATTATATTAGAGTTATTTATACTATTGTACCGTTTTTGTCAAACATTAGTAGTTGAGCTAAATATGCATATAATTGTGCTTCGGTATACTGTCATTTTCATTGAAATGATGATGCGGTGGAGTACAATAATCCTTTCCTTTCACCTGTCCAACCTCTATGACAGGTCGAAAGACATTTCTCGTGCTAGAGATAAGAGGCAACCTGCTCGGGTCCAGAAAGCATTTGAAATCAATTTTCAAATGCTCCCAGTCATTCAAGTAGGTATTCGTACTACGTTAAATTCATTGAACCGAACATGTTTCGTTGAGTACGGCTCCGGGTTAACAACTTATTAGCCCCCACGGGTTTTCGTCGTAGGATCAAATACTTGCCGGTTTTAGAACATATCAAATGGAAGGAATCGTCCGCAAATGAAAGTCGTTCGTGAAACGTTCTTTGTTAATATTTATTTCATTCCATCAACTCCTTTGTAAACTGCTAAATTGCTAAGTTTAAAACAATGTCGTAACATATAATAAGCCGCAAACTCTTCCTTTGTCTACAATTTTGCACAATCATTGCATAGAAGAATCAAACGCCAACGCGACATAAGACAAAGGTAAACAACCTCGACAACGGCAGCGCGGTTGCTTACAAATTCACTAATTTAATAGCACTTGCACAAGCAAATGCTAGTGCGGAATCGCATAACTATTTGCTCACTGCTGCAGGAGCGAGGCAACCAGTGAAACCGCAGTTTGTCGCGAGCACAGATGCATTTGCAGATGCCATGTACGGTTTAGTATGATTACTGTAGAAGCAGCACATTTACTAAATTGGCACAACGAACTATAGTCTCAGTAGAAAGAACGAGCGTCAAACAAAAAAAGGCAAGTCGACAGTCGTACCACGCTCGGTTAAACAGTTTTCATCTTCCTCCGGCATCGAAGGTCCGTGCTCAATAAAGTCTAGAAAAAACCAGAATTCATTACCAGCAAGGAGGCCATAGGCTCGTTTCCAATATTTATTCAAGTATCACTGCGTTGACACCGTCGAGTTTTTACGTGGGAAAGCCGACCATTATGTCCCGACCTCGCCTCGCGCGGCTCAAGTCGTGGCTCGAGCCTGATTACACCTGGCTTCTATAATTATTACCTACCCATGCTATTTAAGTACCGTTGTTCGTAGGGAGAAAATTTCTATTTGCAAGTTATTATGATAATGAATTAGCTCTGCGCGACATTTCTAATTTTAATAAACAATGTTGCAAATTGCAATAGCGAAACAAAAATAGACAAGCACATAGTGCCTTAAAGAAATTTCACTGCTTACTTCCAAAACAAAATACAATACCACCATGATTCTCGATTGAAAACCAATACATAGTAAGCAGTGCAGAAACAGGAATAAATAGAGATTATAGAAATTATGTGTAAATAAAAAAAAAGTTTATTAAAAGAAAACCATTTATAAAGAACAGGATTACCGTTGTTTAAATTGAGTCCAGTCAAAGTTATTTCGTCTCCACTATAATAAATCGAAAACAAATCTAAACCATCCCGTGCTACCAGTCCCGTCGCATCACATTCCAAGCTATTGGCGACCATGACACTCCGGCCGGTCTATCCAAGTGTGGCATAGCCTCAGTTCATACGCTCGTGATTGGCGTGAAGGGAAACGTGACCGCACTGACGTCCCGTACCGCAAGACTGACATTGCCATTAGACATCGAACGAGGAAGCGTGAGCACTAGGAGTTGGATTACGAAGTCGGTTCCAGGAACAAAGCGTTCACAGGCAGTCGAATAAAGCGGGTGAACTTACCAGGTCATTCTCATATCACTATAAATATCGCTCTATCTGTTTGCACAAACCTTTCCACGTTAACTGGTGCGCGTTTTAAGTGCACGCCAATAAGGACCGATAAGAATAAAATGTCGTGTCGTATCGTACCATTTTATCGTCGCTGTACATCGAGTCAATTACCATTAACATTCGAAAGCATAGGTTTTATTGTCACTTGCCAACACGGTACTCAAACGCACCCTTTAGATCGGTCTTCAATTGCATAAACATACTCATTTAGCGTAGAATAAATTGAAATGACCTGTGTAATTTTCCTGGAAAATATCGCAGTGGATTTGCATTGCAATAGCAGTGTTGTGAAAGTGTCGAGTCGTGTCGGTCTGATCGAAACAATGTTGGCAGAGCGCATCAAAGTTTGGCAGGCGCCTGCGCACTTTCGAAACGGCCCACATATCAGCCGCGACCGTACTAAAGTTAACCAGCTGCCGTGTGCATTGTTTATAAAGAGGTTGAGTAGTACAAATTTGAAGTTTCGTAAAATTATGTAGATTTTCTGGTTTTTCGTAATTGATAGATTCGCAGTTTGGTCTCCTACTTTTGCAAAGTAGAGACAGCAAACAAAGTTACGTACATATGACTCGCTGAAATATATTCTAGTTCATGCTAAATTTATTTTAGTACGTCTCACTGCACGTCGTTCGCTTGTCTTGTGTTTAAAATAAATGAATTTTCAAATGACCTGATATGACTGTGTTGACTGCTTAGCGACGTCTGCGGCTTACAAAACACCGAATCACGATCGAGTTTTTGCAACCAATGACGTCAGGGAATACGAGCAGGAGATTCACATTAACAGGTTGGAATTGAATCTTAACGACGTTTGCGTCGAGGATTGATACACGCCACACGGACCGTGTAATTTGAACGGTATACGCAGCAATGTAAATCGTGGAAACTGTGGCCGTAAGCGAACTGAGCGAAACGCTACATTTAGATGGAGATTCACCGTCTATGCTGATGGGGGCAAAACGATGTGGCACCATTGCGAAACGGCGAATTGGCAATATCTTGGAGATTCGATTTGCGCGAAAACGGCTGACACCGTTGTTTCAATTTTGCGTCCAAGTAATAATTTATACACTTAGAAAGTTGTTTACGTAGTTACTATTTTATAAATCAAAGTGCTGGTTTAATCTTAAATCAGGCAATTTAATAAAAAATCTAAATCGAAGCGAATCCTGATATTGAGTTTGTTCCGGAAGAATAAAACAGGTTTTTTTGTCTACCAGGCATTTTTGCCGATTGGCAGGCAGCCTGCCACTTTAAACCGGGTTATTTGCATTTCCATCACCTTGGCCAATTGTGAATCGAATCTAAATACGCAAACGTAGGCCCCTCTTCGATCCTGCTTGAACCCGGACTAGTATTTTTACAAATATCTTTTCTGAAATTACTTTTTACCCGGCGTCCGACAGTTTTTCCCATTCGTAATCGGGCTTTCACTTCCCCGTTCTAATGGAAGCGTCATATATCGATGAGGGACGCACCGCGACAGGCGTGCTCATCAGAAAGGCGGCGACGAGCGAGATTGGCTACCAATTGAGTTAGTCGCGGGAAACCAGGCGCCATCGCCTCTCCCGGAACTAGACATGCAAATGGATTCCAGCTGTGCACGTAGTATAAGTACATGCGTTCCAGTGTACGTATGCATGATATATATACTAGCTGATTATCGACAAAGTGAACGTCCGTTGCTATGGAGCGACAAAAACAATGCCACAAAAATCCGTTAATGAAATTGACCAAACACATGTGGAGACATCTAAGGTTCATTAATATGTTGCAGAAAATCGAATGTCATAATTTTGTTTCACACCTTGAGCAGAATGAATCATCATATCACTGAATTACTTTTTGCATATAAAATATTATTTCGCATACCTACTATCATTTCTCATAATTTCGGAAAGCAGAATATTAACATGGCATAATATCGATGAGAATAATATTTATATGTCCGAACAGTTATCTTATCACGCAGAAAGATACATCTCGTAGTATTTAGTTTCCATAATGATAAAAAGCAGAATAATATTTTACTAAACATTACTTGCATTTTAAATTAACTTGTGGCCGACGTTCTAACCTAACCCAACCCTCTTATGTAGCTGCCGCATGTTCTGTTCTACTCTTACTTTGCTGGCCTTAATTTATGGTAGCTGTTCGTTCCTTTAACCATGTGATTATGCCATGTTAAGGTCAGCACTATTGGAAAATCCGTGAAAATACTATAGCATTGACCAAGCAATTGTCAAGTCTGTACTTCCGATCTTTGTATACACGTCGTACTGCAAACTGCAACAAACCACAGAAATACATCGCTGTCCATAAACTACACACCGCCCAAGATACGGTGCCATAAAGCCCAAGTACATATATAAATTTAGTCTAAACTGTAACGTAGGAACCAGCTCATCTCGATAACACTTAGAGTAGACGGTAGATAAAGTTATGTATTGTGGCGTTCTAATGGGAACGGGCAAACATGTTTATTTGAGTCGACATAAGCGCTTACTTGGTGCTTGGTATGTCAGCGGCCGATCGTAAAATCCGTCAGATCACGAAATTCCTAGGCATATCATGAAAGTCGCCATTTCACTATTTGGCCAGTTTAGGCAGATTATGAAAGTCCTAGGCATATCATGAAACGCCGCCATATCGGTTCTGGCACTTCGCCGGCCGCTACCGCGGCACAATCGCTTCGCTCGCTCGGCTCGTGCATTGTGGTCACAATTCATATTAACCACTCCTCGCTTCGCTCGTCGTACATGTTTTTTTTCTTTTTTTCGGCATATCACGATGTGCCCGGTATAGAGTTAGGAATATCGACGAAAACGTTGCTCTAATCGATCTGCCGTATTTTTTCTTAGGCGCATCGTGATATGCCTGGCCAACTTTTAGGCATATCATGAAATGGCGCCATTTCACGATATGCCTAGGAATTTCGTGATCTGGCGGATTTTACGATCGGGCCGCCGACATATACATAATTATAATCGCTCTTCCAATTTTTGCCTACGTAGGTTTAACATAGTATTGTTTACGAATTTGAGCAACAAAATGTTTCGACTAATCTATTCTGTATGTAGAAGAAAAAGCGGTGGTTGACCTCAAGTGAAGTAAAATAGAAAATAATATCGAATTACCGATGTCAATGGTGTACAAATTATTACAAGACTGATTTGCATTTTATTTGCTTTTTGTTACCTACTACTTGGATTACATTATTACATATATAGTGACATTTGTATTTATATTATATTACCTGAGCTCGATTAAAACACACTTATTAAGTAGTTATGCAAAATTTTATGAGAAATCCATGTCAAGCACGAAATTCCTTTTTCGATTAAGTGACATTTTAACCATGTCATCATTACGTTCGGTTTCATTGTTCGAATTCGTGGTAATGTTTCATTCCTTTAATTCAGAGTGGCTTTTTATTTTACCTCGAGAATAATTCGAAACTGTATCATTAATTTTCTCTTTACACGTCAAGCGAGGTTTCAAAGGAGGCTTTCAAAGCGATGTTTGTCCAAAATGAAGCTTATTTTTACGAAATTGAAGCTTTACGCAAGCGACAGCTCCCAGCCATTTAGATATCAAAACAACAACGTTTTTCCCTAACGAAAACGAACCGACCGAATTGCTTTTAAACTAAAATTTTAAACGACTTCACGGGTTTGCGAAGTAATGAAAAGTTGGTTTTGAAACGAGAATTGTTCTTGTGGCATAATTTCGTCGAGTTATTTTGTTTTGTAAGGCTACAATAATATTTTTTTAGAGAAATAGGTACTCAGCATTGCTGTTTATTTTTGTTACCAGATTTACTTAGCGTGCCAGTGTTTCTGATATCCCAGAAGCGCTTTAGTCTAGCTCTCTCCTTTAATTAAGCGTTCAATCGTCAACAAATCCGTTTAATTAATTCCGATTCACGTTATAATTAAACCAGCCTGGGTGTAGGCAAGAGGTGAGAGAAGAAATTAATAGAAATACAAGCATATTTCATGTAAATATTTAATTTTTGCCTGTTAGTCTGGTAATTTAATGTAATCATTACGAACGGAAACGGTATTTACGAGTCCACAGATAATCGTAATCCGTTTATTTTAAAACGGGCGAACATTTACTTGTCGGTGTGAGGTTGATGCTACCATAGAATCGGATGTTTGTATGTTTATGGATGTGACGATAAAAATAATTATAAGAGCACACAGCGTTTCAGTACTTTCAGTTCATAAAATCATAGACAATATTATTGAACCTTTATATTATAATGTTAAAGTACGTGTAAGTATCGTTATTTATTGGGCTGGTGCTACACGATTCAAGTGGGAGTGCGTGACGGCTACCTTATGATTGGAAGATTATACGGATGGTTGGACTTCGTCTACGGATGTTAAAACGCAGACCGATGGTTTTCCCATTTGCATTCCATCCTTGTTTCGGGTGGCTTGAAAAGTAAAGTTAGTATCGATCAACTTAGCCACCGGTTAGTCGTCGTTCTCTATGCTACCAAGGTTAAAATAAAATAAAAACAATATCTTCACTGGTGTCGAAAGACAATGAAAACGTTAACAAGTCGTGTCCCCGCCGGTCGATAACGTGTAGCGACCTTTATGACTGCGGCCTCTGATTAAAAAAATATATATATACAAGCTTTTTTGCTCACTGTACTTTTTGTTGACTGTACTTGTATTGTCACTCAAACTACATTTGCGTACCAAATTTCAAGTCGATGCCATTAACCGTTTAGATTATTATATTGTCACGCAATTTACATAAGTATACCAAATTTCAAGTCAATCCAACTACTGGAAGTTGGTCGAATTTAAATTGCAAGATTTCATTACAGACTGACAACGGGATAGGTGAAACTAAATAATCGCTTGTCAAAATTATAAGGACTGTGACGATAGACTTTTGATCGCGCCTCCGTCCGTACGTCTACTTTTCATCCTAAAACGTCTAGACGGATTTCGATGCCATTTGGTGTGTAGATAACTGGATCTCGAGGAGTGTGGGGAGGGAGAGTGGTAGTAAAATCCCATAAGTAAACTCAACCGTTATGTCTAGAGTCTAAACTAACAATATCATCATCATCATCAGCCAGACATCAGCAGGACGTCCACTGTTGAACAAAGGCCTCCCTTAGAGAGAGTGAGACAGAGAAACATTTATTTAAACATATTCGATACACATAAAAATACATTAGATGGAAAGAATAAAAATAACATCGAATAGTATAAAGAACCCCACAATGAACGACAACCACTTATTTAAAAAAAAAAATCCTAACGCTATTTCAACACCAAAAATAAGATTACTATTGTGTTTGAATATGTATAAAACCTTGTGGTTAAGGTGATAAAAAGTCCGATAATCTTTGTTGTCGGATCCAATAGAAAGATTTGATGTAGTTACAAAATTTTGATTTTTTCCTCACAAGATTTCGTAACGTTTTCCTGACGTTAAGAAAGAAATTTTGGATGATTTATGCAGTTTAAGTTTTATGATTTCGTCCTTAGGGTTACTAATTTCTTGACGGGACAGCTTTTTGAGAAATATTCTTAAAACGGCCTTACGTTCACGTGAGTGACGTGAAAATGCGAAACAGCACATTTGTTTTAAAAATACCTGAATAGGTATTTCTACTAAATCATGAAGAGCACTAGTAATTTTTGCATATTAGATTTTCAAATTTCGTAATCAGTACTTCGCTGTCAGTTATTATTCGTAGGCTGTCAGTATAAAATAATCAAATTCCGACTGAGAAAATGGCTATTGTTATACAAAATGCCGACATTGCGTAGCAAAAAAATAAATGGTACGAAATAATTCGTTACGCTCGGCAGTTTTCAAGAATTGCTGTTTTGTAAAACTAGGTTAAATATAAGTAAGTTATATGAATGACGTTTTGGTATTATATTAATTAAGCTATCGTTTGCATAGCAGCATCAGCACCAAAGGTAAAAAGAGATTTTACAAAATCAGTTAAATGTTCCGCGAAACAACTGTGGCATCCTGTTCTTTGGACTGAACCAAATAAACAAAACCAGGTCATAAAACAATTTTCCAAGTTAAAACCTTCAAGAAATAGACTAGCTGAATCCAAAAAAAGAAACTATGTCGCGCAGTGTGAGCTCTAAAATTTAAGGTCTCGTAAAATACAATGTAATGCAAACGCATAATGTATTAAATACTAATTGCAGCATTTAACAGCGCGCTGCGGTATCAATTCTACGGAAATCGTACAGGGTATTCACGCAAGCAATTCAGTTTTATCGGTTTTTATTTTATGTCAAGTGCTAGACGAAGAAACTTCCATTCCAGCATTGGCGACATTGTAATTACATAAAATTAACATTTTACCTTACCTATGGGATATCCCTACTAACTATACCAAAAGAAATTTTAAATTGTTTAAAATTGACTTGTTCTCTCTCATTCCATCCTATTCCAAGCTAGCAACGCAATACATAAACCTTATCACCATTTTTAAAAACCTTATTTATTATCATATCACTAAAAGCACAAGTCTTATAAGTATGATGTGAAGACGACACAAATTCAATATAGCTTAAATGTTGAAGTTCAGTTCGAGGGCAGTCAACACACTCGGCTTGAGTCTCGAGTGTTATCCGCAGAACCGCAGAAGGGTGCAATGGGGGACGCCATCGGTGCTAGCAGCTGTTCAAAGACACACACACCCATGTGGGCTGATGTCCAATTAATACAACAGTACTAAGGAAACCTTAGGAGTTCACTGGATTATTAAAGTCGAATGGTCACTCCGATGGGTCGAATGAATAGAGAGGTAGCTGTAGCTTTGTAATAGAAACAAACAAAACGAACCAATTGAATAGTTATTCCAAGAAGTGGCTGTGGAACTAGGCAGTAAGATTGATTGCTACAGCATGAGCGGTAACAATCGTATTGGTTAGCATTACACGAAATGACTCAATCAATCAGGTTGACTGCTACCTAAATAATAATTGGATCAATCATGTGGTTTTGGAACTCCGAAACTGAGCGTGTGGAAATGTGATAAGCCGTAATAATAATACGGTTTGACGCAAGTTACTTGTTCCACTTCGATGCCGCTGTTTTTGATCAGGGCACGCTCAGGCGGAAATATAGTTATTTCCAAAAATAAATGACAAGATATGTACCTAAATAATGTATGAATTTAGTTAAAGCAATTATTTACATAACTTTCACATGTGCGTGATAAGATAATAGATATTAGAGTCAGAGGTGAAAGAAGATTACAAATTGATTATATGCGTTGTGTAAACAAACACGATAGTAAATGTGATAAACTTGAGATAAGCAGGACAAAAATTATTATTCAAACATTACGTTATGCTGTAGAAAAATTACGAAATTGGATTATCAGAATCCGAAACGATTAAAATGAGATTAGTACACTTAGGTATTTTCCCAATAGATTTTGTCCTAAGCTAGCTGGTGCCCGCGGATTCGCCCCCGGTGTAGTTTCATTTTTTAATTTTCTGAATCTTCTTTTATAAGAACTTTCTCCTGACAATAACCAACAGCACTAGACAACAAAAAAGAATTAGCGAAATTGGTCCAGCCGTTCACGCGTGATGCCGTGACCAAGGGAAATAGGGATTAATTTTTATATATTACTAGCTTTTGCCCGCGGCTCCGCCCGCGTAGTATTCGGTTATCGCACGATGTTCCCTCGGGAACTGTGCAATTTCCGGGATAAAAAGTAGCCTATGTCACTCTCGGGCCCATAAACTATCTCTATGCCAAAAATCATGTCGATCCGTCGCTCCGTTACGGCGTAAAAGACAGAAAAACATACAAACACACTTTCGCATTTATAATATTAGTATATGGATAAGATTTACGGCTTTGATTCGACGACCGGATGGCCAAGTGGTTAAAGAACCTGACTACGAAGCTTGAGGTCCCGGATTCGATTCCCGGCCGGGGCAGATATTTGTGTGAATAACACGAATGTTTGCTCTCGAGTCTTGGATGTTTAATATGTATTTAAGTATGTATGTATCTATATAAGTATGTTTATCTGTTGCCTAGTATCCATAGTACAAGCTTTGCTTAGTTTGGGGTTAAACGTAGTTAAATATCAACAAGTCCGGTCAGCACTTTTGAATTAATTTGAAATAACAATTTCGTAATAACTTAAATTTCTATCAAAAAACCGGCACTTTACAGGTGACTTACGCCCACACGTCATTAGACAGGTCGGCTGGTCTAATTAATTAGTGACCTCTTCGGATGCCGCGTTGGGCAAACAGTAAAGTTGAGCAACTATTTCACAATCTTACTCGCACAAAAGTAGTTGCAGGATTTTTTGTGATAAAGCCTTGTAGAGTAGCGTTGAACTTTGCTTCGATGGTGTTATAATATTAAGTGGGTACGTGATATTAATATGCCTCCCGTGATTAATGCATTTACAATCGCGCGTAACACCTAGGAAATCCGGAAAACGCTGCGAACGAACAATCGAATGTCTACTTACAATAAATTGTATTAAGTAACTAATTGATCGACTGGCGCAACTTCTCAGGCGAATTGTGTGGTTGCGGTTTTGTTACACTTAAAAGTCAACA
Organism: Choristoneura fumiferana; assembly: GCF_025370935.1. Lineage (NCBI taxonomy): Eukaryota > Metazoa > Arthropoda > Insecta > Lepidoptera > Tortricidae > Choristoneura > Choristoneura fumiferana. Next base: position 5,226,571 of record NC_133486.1, read on the forward strand.
AAAAACGTAGCCTTGCTGTGCTGTTAAATTGACGCAAGCCGTTATCGCACCTAACTAAACACGCGTGAACGAATACAGCACACTTTCAGCTATGCGTAGGTGATGAGTTTAGGTAACTCGAATAAACATCATGATGGAAAAGTAAACGATAACAAGTTTCACACTCAGTTGGGACCAAATACAGATCTAGATGATGTACCATCAGCCAAATATGTGGTCTACCACCCTAAAGTTGATAATCGTTTGCATGTCACAAAACAATAATGAAAATAAACGTAAGTATCTGTCAACTTGAAAGTTCGACTTTAGCGAAATATTCATTTGATAGCAACTTGTTTAAAAATTGATAGACCGCTTATTTGGCTGATGGTACATGTAAGTTCGGGATAAGGGTACTTAAAATTAGCGCAATAGGGTCTGTTTGAGCCACTTCATGAGGCCGCATATATATTATATGGCACTGTGTACTGTATGATTTAGCTAGCGCGAGAATCCTATTTGTCAGGTCAATGTAAAAAGTACGCTCGCGAGTATAATTGACGAGCATTAATTCCGTGGCAATCGATTAATCAAGACAATAATCTCGGCTGTTTCCCCGTTTACTAACTAGCGGACTCCGTCAATGACAGCGGCCATATTTCCCGGGGCTTAGGTACACGAGCCGGGTTGAATGACGGCCATTTATGAATTTACATAGCTTTGACATTAGCACAGAAATGAACTTGATAAACAACTACGTAAGAGGGTATTGTTTGTGCCTAATTCCCTGTGTAAACTTCCAGGGCCCGGCGCGCCCGGGATTCGTGGAAAGTTTTGTGAGAAAACACGAGGAAGCGACCCCGTGGGGAGGGTGGGAGGTTGAAGCTTGAATAAGCTACGCACCACGCGTCGCACTAATGTTAGAAAAGTTTATGTTTCATTGAAACAGGTTATTTTTATTCTGGAGTTATAACGCCCTCAAAATCAAATGACGCGGCGTCACGTCAGAACAACGGTTAAAACATAACTTTGTACCTCAGTCCCTAGCGGCCATACTATGGTGGCCAACTGATTGAAAAGAAAAATAAAGGGAAAAACTACCAGACTGAGTAATAAATAAATAACAAAGTTTTTAAAAGAAGACAAAGCAAAAGGCGTGAGGCGTAATTAAAGTTTCCCTACTAACTGGCTCTCAAAGAACAAAGTGTAAAGATACAAGACAGTATATCAGAAGGGGAGAAGAGGAAACGTTATTGTAAAGGAAGGGGCGATATAAGGCGTTCATGGCTCATAAATAAGAAAAATGATGTAACTATTTAAACTTTGCTAATATTTGCTGCGCTGAATATTCTATACTACTCTTACAAAAAACGCCCCATTCGAGTGTGAGACTTTACTAATGCACGAACTTTGGAAAAACAATTTCCATATTGAGTTATCTCACTCGTCTTTATGCCTAGACTTCCTTTGTTACCAAGTCTAGGGACCCAACCGTGTACTTATGTGGTATTTACTAGGCAAGGGCTTACAATAATAACAAGAACAATACCTATGCGAACATGAATAATATCCACATCTAAATAATCAACGGCTTTCATTGTTTCACAGACCGACCTCTGTACGCAAATAGCTTACGTTGAATTGAAGTCCTACTATCTCAATCATTAAGTCTATTCTGCTAAGGAATGGAAATTATCTTTAATGAAAGGAAATAATAACGTATCGCTGTAATAAACGAGTAAACGGAAATGATGTTTAGCCTAGAATGGGCAACTGATGTGTACTGTACTGATACACGACGTGGATAATATGCAAAATGTAAAACTGGCTGCAATGCAATGCTTGACCATGATCAAGTTAAATTATTTAACTGTCGATGTAATGATGATTTACCAGACGACCGGATGGCCAAGTGGTTAGAGAACCTGACTACGAAGCTTGAGGTCCCGGGTTCGATTCCCGGCCGGGGCAGATACCTATTTGTGTGAATAACACGAATGTTTGTTCTTGGGTCTTGGATGTTTAATATGTATTTAAGTATGTATTAATAAGAATGTAATAAGTAGAATGTTTTAAGTTTTAGCCTAAGCGAAACTCGGTCGCCCAGCTACTTATTTTAATGTAGCAAACAAGTTCTCTAAATTAATTTAAAAAATAATTATATATCATGACATTATGAGGTGTAACTTTTTATTTATTGTTTGGCCTTTATAATTATTATTTCATATTGTTTTTAGTTGAAGTATCTTGTAGACTTTAGTTGACCTTGCAATTAGAAAAGATAGAACTGTTTAACAATAAAACAAAAAAAAACTAAAGAAATGGACTCATAAGTAAGTATAAACGCTCACTGCACTAACAGACTTTCAACTCTGTGCCGCGGCACACGGTGTACCGCGATTGCCGCGAAGTGTATGCTTGTGTAAATTTATTTACGTTGCTTTTTTTGGTTTCGTATCTAAATGTGTCAACGAGACCCTATTAATAAGCCTCCGCTGTCCGATATGTTATACATAATGGGTATCCTGTACGAAACCCTCTACAAGTGTACCGTTGTTAAAGCCAAAACTAAACCCATTTGGGTAAAAAATAAACTGTCCGTATTTACACTCCTTTGGAATTTGCCTTCGAATGAAGCATGACGTAACTTATCATACTTATCATTTCAAATTCCAAATGTACCTAATGCAAATTGAATGAATGAAAAATGGTCAAAACCTAACCTAATAAAGCCTGAAACGGCACAATGCATGGTTTGGTAAAAATAGATAACGGTACGCGTCGACTTCAATAAAAAAAACACAATGGCCTCTAAGGATGTGAAAAATACAACACTGCGATTGTTTATGAAACAAAACTCGTTGAATAAGTGTGAGAGACGCAAGAGCGGATTAGAGTCGGAACTTCGACTTGTACAAGTCGATTCACAAGAGCTGGTACTAATGAATTTAATGAATGATAATGTTTACGCTTGCATCACAAAATGATTAAATACAGGTTCATTTAATAAGTATTATAAGAAATATTATGTATTATATTTATACAATATCAGGAGGCGCTTGTATAAGAAAGGCACGCACACAGTGACAAGTGACATTACTTTCGTTCAGTTCATTCGTGATAGCTCTTGTGAATCGACCTTATATATAAGACATGTTTAGAAGCCGTTAACTATTAGGTACTATTTTTTTAGCAATATTATAATTTTATTCCTCGTTGATAGCATGGTAAATATTAAGATAGTAACACCAAAAAACCTTTTTTTTACATTTTAGCAGATATTTGTTCTCATTCGAAGATTTAATAAAGTGATAGCATTGAGATTTGTCAAGTCAGAATTCTTGTTGAAACACGCCCCGTTCTGTCAACAAGAACATTTACAATGGCTAGACCAGTTGGGAAACCGTTAAGAACGGTAATGTTCGTGAGAAGTTTCCCTAGGTTTACACAGAACCCTTTCGATTGTGGCGCAATGGGAAGGCGAAACCGATTTGTCGTATTAACGTGACTATCGTGTTCATGTATGTAAGCAAGGAAAATATACAACTTGTCTATCCCCTCTGGACAAAGATTAACAGAACTATGGTATTTCTAACCTCTCTCTAACTTTTGAACCACACGTCTAAAAATATGAAACAAAATACGGAAGTTAAGCTTAATAAAAACTTCCTAGGAAAATTATTTTAAACTTAATCAGTTGAGCAGTTTTTAAGTTTCTATAAAAAATAGCTTCTAAACTAAGACTGTAATTCACCCGCCACTGCGTGCATTTTTTTTCTTAAAGAACCTATACGATCACGCTAAAAGTATCTTCTTTCAAATAAAAAAAGCACTGATTTGAAAACGGTTCATATAATAAAGAATTACCTCTGAAAACCATCAACATACATACTAGTTCTAGCCTGCAAGATAGTTACCCAATCTGCCGATAAATGGCGCTGTACCCACGACGTTCAAATTCTACTTCGCGCTGGTTAAGATTTTTCCTGAGTGAATGGGGTGGGGACTTGATGTTATTTCGTAATGGCTACGGAACCCTATTTTGGGCGTGTCCGACACGCTCTTGGCCGGTTTTGTTTTAAAATCCATCTTGTCAAATAATTTACAATGTTCTGCTCGGGATTTCGGTCATTATCTAGAGTAGAGACACGTTCTACGGACGTTAAATACACTGTCAATCTTTTTAGTTTCATCAGAATATATTATTTTATGCAACGTATTGTTGGGTGTTATATTAATAAGACCACGTACTACATCATTTTGTTTTTTGCAAAGCGTCGAAAAGACGTGCAAAAGGAGTCAACATGGTTACAAATAATCCTTCGTTGTTAGTTTTCCGTGTGATACGGAACTAGTCTGTCTTTTGGTCTACCCCGGTAACAGGCCGCGGGCACAACACGCTAAAAGCAAAGCTACACACTACTACTAAAACTAACTCGAGCCACACTACGACTCAGATATTACAATCACTACAAAGGTAATAAAAAAAACTATCAAAAGAAAGACAAAATCCATTCGATAGAACCCAGCTTATCGCAATCCGAAGGCATCCGGGACTGGTATTACTTCGGCAAATTCTATCAGCGCTGTGCGTAGGTATACAAGTTTTTATCCTCCGTTGAAAGCAGTAATTTCCCATCGGAAAATGTAAGAGAAAGGTAAACTTAAGTCAATTTCAGACAAACCCTATTAGCGTCGGAGAAAAATCGCTTTCACGAAATCTAAGTAGGTATGATAAGGATGTTATTGTGCACTTTGTTAACAATTGAGTTGAACAATTAGTCCGGTGCGGTGATCAAGCCTGATGTTAAGAAGCGGATGGTGAGGTTTGACGAAAATTTACCTTTCATATAAATCCCAGATTGTTTCAATTTACTCGCTGAACCGTCTTCATACCTGGAAAGAATAAAAATAGAAATTAATTTCTTAGCAAGGATAATCTTTTTCTTAGAAATTACTTCCAAAGTGTCTAGTTAGTTACATTAATTTACTGTCAAGTCATTATCTGGAAGCTAAAGTTATCGGTATTTCTGCTTTTATGAAGAAGATCAATATGAAAACAGAAAATAATAAAAATGAAATCCAGCTAGCACACTGGCGCAACATGCATCAGTACAGGAAAAAAGCGAAACGAAAACAAAACAACAGTTAATGAACTCGAGCCCGAGAGGATTCCAATTAAGTGCTATTACGATTTATAATGCATTCGGTAGTCTGGCTTATGCGAAGCGTACACGCAGTCACGGTCACGGTTGATTTGAGGAACGTTACAATCGTTAGAACACAATTTGGTACTATCATCTTCTACATCCCGGGTACCTACTATTTACTTGCGTCTGCGTACAGAGATGTGCGAGTCAAATGAAGCACATATTCGATTCGCAGTCTGTTCAAATGAATAAATTTGACACTCTTCGCTATTTCCCTGTCTGAATCAAATTAATTTAAAGCTGCCAATAATGTCTACACTTAATCTACGTGGTCAGATTAGTCTCGAATCATCTTAAAACAAACTAAACTTTCGTACCCTGATGGATCGATGTGGACGACACTGCTGAATTACATGGATTAGGTACTTAAAAGTTACATACGCCAATATCTATCCATCTCGACACACTGCAGCACGTTATTAATTGTACTGGCATTAATTATATTATTATCCTCTTGAGCCCTCGTGTAGGTACTTTATAAAGTACCAATTGTTTATTGGTCTTAAGCACTAAGTTCGTTCAAAACAGTCAGGACTCAGGAGGTTACGTAAATGTATAACTTGCAAGTAGGTAAGTAAAACAGCAAAGATGAATATATTCGAATACTTAAATAATATTGAAAGACAATATGTTTACAAACATGTCACACATCATTAAGAGTATCCGATATCCTTCACGCTATCCGATCACCTTGTAATCATACTTAACATAACATATTACGTTATGTGACTATAAAAGAGTTTAACAAAAGACAGTCGATTTTCACAATTAAAATAACAACAAGGTGATACAACAAAGAAATCATGTAAAGAATCGAAACCCATAATTATATAAAAATTACCCACCAACAACACTTTCTAAACGGATTAAGTTAGAGTTAATTAAAAATGATATTTTCAGACATCGCTAGAAGATTAAAGTCCAAAACTATATTATCGGTGCAAGCAACATTGTAAATGCTGGGCAATGTCCAATTCATTTCATGCACCAACATAGTATAATACCACACGCGCACATATTTAACATTATAACACCACAATGACACTAACAATAATTGGAATATATTTGTTATAATTATATAAGTGTCGCCTGCAGCGATCTACGTAATCGTTTTTTTTTTTTTTAAAATAATCTACCGATATATATATATTGCGTAATCATCTTCATTGGTAGGCGGCTTGGTCCGGCTCACGTCTCCTGAATCATTACCTACACCTATCTATAAACTAAATGAATTTTATAGAGGCGTTACTTTTAATTAGTAAGTATGTATGTAAACTCTATATTGTACAAAATAGGTAACAAACACAATTGACAAACATTGATTGATTGATTAGTTATTTTTTTTTAAATTAAAAACTTACCGTTGACGCAGTGTACAAAGGCCTTTACAATTATGTTAATTCCCTCGCAGTCCCTATACAATATTAGGTACTGCCATGATCAAGTTACGTACAAAACAGTCAGTTTAATCAACGCGTTCGTGTTACATTATCAAGCGTAATTAATTCATTATCGGCAAGCGACTGTATAATCCTGGGAAAGGATTAATGGTGGATACCCTGACACCTGGACCGATAGGTGATTAATGATTATCTAGGTTTAATCGGGGGTGGGGGACTAGGTGATAGGTTCGCAATAATAATCATTGAGCTGCGTAAAAGCAACATGAAAGACCAATGTCATTCAATATTTTATTTTTCGTTACTATTTTATATGGCGATTTTGGTTTCTTTAAGAACTATAATAAGGTGGAGTAATTTTACAATGAGCCGTGTGACTAAATTAAACCTTCATCAAAAACAACATTATTTTTGTCATGACTACATTAAATGCTAAAATTTCGAGTATCATAGGCAGTGATCGGCACAAATAATTTACAGTTGCGTGCATCAATCTATCCACTTGCCCTAGACAGCAGAAAGTTTTTTACAACGTCGTTCGATTCGCTTTACACATCTAGACTTTTTAGGACATAAACATAATTATGCACTTGTGTCATTACAGTATAGATGTTACATTGTCGTATAGCGGGCTTTGCTCGGCTGATTTTATTGCATTTCAGGATTTTAATGAAGTAAAGAAGTCAACAATTAAAAGGCCATAAAATCATAATTAGAAAGTTAGTATCGACAAAAACAGTGTTCCTTTTACGTGTGGTAGACGCGTCAGTCGTTACTGAGAAACGACGTGTGGGGGATATAAAAAACGATGATAATTATCTTTCTTTCTTTAAAAAGAAAGACCGTATACCGTAGGCGCAGGCTAGCAACCTGTCACTATTGTACCATTTTTGTCAAAATTAAAACCTAAAATTGCTAAAAGTGGCTCCGAAGCGGTAACGTTTCGTGTGCTCTGCCTACCCCATTTGGGAATACAGGCGTGATGTTTGCGTGTGTAAAAAGAAAGACAAGATTCGCATAAACAATACCCATCCCATCATCACGTTTCAAGTAATGAAGATCATTGACAGCAGGTAACAATTCAGTTGGAAGATTAGAATAGAAACGACATCTAGGTACATAAGCTACGTACATAACATACACACGATGCAAGTTAAAAATACTGTCAGTAAATCGACCACACACGTGGACACTGCGATACAGCTGTCATATCGTGCTTTCGATACTTCAAACAAGCGCGCACGAATAAAAAAAGCCGGGCAAGTGCGAGTTGGACTCGCGCACCGAGGGTTCCGTACACATTTATAGGTATGTAAGTAAACGGGAATCGTGTCTTGAATATATTTCTCGCTTTTTTCGAGTGATTTAATACATCCAGTGTATGCAGAGCCCTACTCTTAAGCAAAATGTACGCAGTGTGGGGTCAGGTTATATTGGTATTTCAGACAGACACAAAAAATCAAGTTTTTTTAGACTTTTCTAGTTGGTTGTGTTATAATAGCTAACTTCCTACCAAATTTCTAGATTCTGAGTTCACGGGAAGTACCCTGTAGGTTTTGATTCCCTTGCGAGTTTCGAAAATATGCGGAAATTTGCAGCATAAACGGCTGCATCTTTTGATTGCGTTGGCTTAGAAGTTTGATTTTTTCACAGCGCCAAGGGTCAGTAGACCTCAATATTTGATATAAATTTCAGCTTGATACCTCCACGCGTTCCCGAGAAAAAGGGTCTTGACAGACAGACAGACGGACAAAAAGTGATCCTATAAGGGAACCGTTTTTTCCTTTCGAGGTACGAAACCCTAAAAAGCATTATTTACAAAGTCAAATTACGCTGTGGAAAAAACAACTTGCTCAAACGGTAATGACTCCTTTCGTGATGACTAAATTTTGTTACAAAAAAGGTAAGTACCTACTTGCGATAGGTAAAGTTGGCACGACGCCTACACCGAGGAGTGCCAAATGAAGGATACGCATAGTAGTGATACATTAACGTAGCCGTGACACTAAAAACTAATGCAAAACATAATAACGAATTGCATTTACGAAAAAAGTACCTACTACATTCGTTAACTGGTGTCCAATCATGGGGTCAATCAAACATGCAATCAATGTCAATTAATAAACAAAAGGAAAATCACAGATTGACTGCATTCTAACTGTATCGCCACTGCAAATGCCGACTGCTCATACATTTCAATGATGTAGCGTGCAGTTTGTGTTCAGATTTTACCGACTGCAATAGAAAACATGCCAGACCGTCTGAAAGGGCTCTATATTTTACTCCTGATTTCGAAAGGTAGAATAGCCTTGCAAAACTAGAGCTATTCCCGGGTAAGAGTACCTAAATCTAAATACATAGTTGGTTTTTGAGCTGACCTGTGCACGCTGTGTCCTGAATTCGCCTGCATAAGTTATTCAAAGTACGCCCAGTGGATGTCCGTGGAGCTTAGTGACCTTAGTATCCATAATACAAAACCGTGGCATTTGTGAAACACTGCGACATTTGTCGAGTACATAGCACTTTCTTAAATAAAGTAACCGGCGCGAGCCGCCCGAAATTTTCTCGTTTATTTTAGGTTCGGTCTGACGCAGTTGACGCATTGTTAAACCGACAGCCCTTGGGCCGACTTTGAAACAACTGCGTCACCGCTCTTGCCTACAGCTAGTATTTTGCAGCCAGTAATGTGTACTATACCTAAACTAAGTTGAGTTGTTATTTGAAAAAATAAATTTACAACTCATTTTCACCGCTCGGCGTGCTTATAAAGTCTAGTTGTATAGTAGTATCACAGAATATATAATAGTACTCACGTGGTAGTATCCAAGAACCAAGAGAAGGAAAGTATTATCTAAGTAACTAACACGTGTATTTTTTTTATCTGGAGCGTTAGTTTAATTTTCCAACTATCCTCTATCTGTACACTCAAATTCTGCGTGGTCTCTTATCAACCAAATCAATAATCCTAACACCTTCACTGCTCCGATGGAAATTATGAAGGTAATCCTATGACGTGCTTATTTCCATTTAAAATTGCGTAGGTGCGCGTAGCGACCAGCGTAGAAGGGTAGCACCTATGACGAACGTGTCCTGTCATGTGGAACCTTGAACTTATCATATCAGTAGTATCACGTTCATTAGAACGGGTGCCCAAGGCCGTTCCACCACGAACAACAGACGCCTATCGATCAAATCGGCCACGTGGATCGTTTACGCAAAGGCAATTCGCACGACTGACAATATACGCAATACGTAAAGTCTAGCGGAAAAATACGTATATTCGACCACTCAAAACATTTGCTACCACGGCCTTATTACGTGGGAATAAGATTCTGTGGGTTCATATTTTTCAAGCGTTAGACAAAGTTATATTTTTACACTCGACAATACACTCCTGTCGTCGAGGCTGTCGAGTCCTTAAATTTATATTAAACATGAATACGCCCTTATTAATATTATAAATGCGAAAGTAACTGTCTATCTATCTGTCTCTCTTCATGCTTGATTTACTAAACCGATTTACGAAATACGTTATATAGAGATAGTTTGAGACCCTGGGAAAGATAAGATAGTTTTATCCCGGAAAATTGCATAGTTCCCGCGTGCTAAAAGTAAACAAATTCTTCGTCGACGGAGTTAAGGGCAAAAGCTAATATTAGATACATTTACTTATTTGTTTTAGACAGAAAAAGATAAATCAGCAACTACATTATTTAGAACACGACGTTAAAAGCCAGGTTCAAAAGTGTTTATACGTTAGATGCCTACTTTTCTGTATTATTTCGTTTCACCAAAGCAATGTTTTTCTAACCGGCGAAATTCAACTTCTATTATGTTATTTTTAAATATCTTAATATGCACTGATAGTTAACTTAACTCTTAAGAAAAAGCTTTTTAAAATTAAAAATTAAATAAGGCCAAGGCCTTAATATCGTTATATTTCATCCAAATTTGTGCCTCTCAAAGCCGTGAGTAATTTCGCCAGAGAGCCGGTCGTACATTGAAGGTTGTTTTGACTTGACCAAATATAAAGCCGTCGCAAATTACCTCGTAAATTGTCCGACCGCCGTTCTGAAGCTAAAATTACACGAAACAGACGGAACGATAACTAATCATATCGAGTTATTTTAGATGGGGCCATTTAATAATGAATAACGGTAAGAGAAGTAAAAATATGTTTCGTAATAAGGGTGGCATTTCTATCAAAAGGTCGCTTTACATGATGGACCAACGTCCTCTTAACCGAGGGATGCTATTATAAGTTAAAGTGAGGTGCATAAACATGGTGCCCACTTTAACGTATAACCGCGTCTTTATGTTGGCTGATCTTGGCAAAACATGTAGTGTGAGTTGCGCCTCATACACACACACTCCCAACATATATAAGTTAGACCTAAGGCTTTAGAATAGAGACAGTATTTACACATCCTTCGTGAGTTTCACTTGTCCCCTCGTATCGCCTCCTTACAAAGTAGAGCGGGCTAAAGTAAAGGCGTTCGAGCTTTATGTAAGATGAAAATGTATGTTTTCACATCAGCGCAGTAAGCATGGTAGGTCTACAAAGAAACTATGCACTCTTAGACAACCATTCCATTAGTAGATCAATTAGCATTTAACGTAGTAAATCATCATTAATGACAATACATACAATTACGGAGCATAATTATCTTATCTTGTTCGTGTGAAACAATGATGAAAAACAATCAGTGTACTGTTACGAGTTACAATTAAGATGATAAAATGTAATCTTGTTAGAGTGAGCTAGATAATTGTAGGTAAACTATCCAAACTAAGAAAATGATTCGGTACCTAAACATTCGTAAGTATGTAATATGTACATACCTATTACCACTTAAAACACATCGCTAAAAAGCTCTTCTTTTATTTCTCTAAAGGTATCTATCATCTGTCCATTGAAGCACGGCAATACGAGAAACGATCGATCGTATTACACAACGTAAGATTTATTTATAAATAATTTATGAATACCAATAATATAGCTCAAACATGTATTTCTCCACTAATTGTAAAATTTGAACAGTCCCCTGCCAACTTTCTCTTCAGATTATGATGAATTAAGTAAAAATGGTTTTGCACCAAAACTACAGTGTTGTGTAGACCTATATAAATATATGCGCAAATGTCAATCTTATCGATTGTTTTATATTAATCATAATCAGGCAATAGGGTACCGTTTTTGTACTCTTGGGACAATGTTTGATAAAAAATGTTAATAAAATGACATGCATATTAATTGAAATAATACTTTATTATCATCAATGGCGTAATCATCTTTTTAAGTTCAATAAATAAATCTTGCTAAATTATAATACATGGCTAATATTATCTGATACTTATCAAATTCTGGGTTGGGGACATGTCAGGGGACTGTTTTATGGGGTGTTTGAAAAATTTTAATTAAATAGGTAGTTTAATTTTTGGTATAATACTAGAAAAGTTTAAAAATATGGTTGTTTTTAAACACAGAAACATTTTTCTTTGACATTTATCTCAACACGTTTTTCCAAAAAAAAACCAAGGACAACGATTTTCCAATTAGTGGAGTCCCAGTTAGGTTAGGCGTCCGTATTCCTTAACAAGTTATCAAAGCTCAATTCGTTATCGTCCAAAGAACATGTCAGCGGGTTACAATCCAGATGTTTTTGTCACCCGTAAGCGAAGATAGATAGAGCCCAATTTACTCAAATAAGCGAATACCCCCCAAAATATTGGCAAGATAGTGAATTGTTCAAAGGAATTCGAAGCTTAAGGATCGGCGGCCTTTGCCCAGCTGTAGACAGTTCCTAAAATAGGCCATAGAAAAAAGTTTTTTACCAACAAAATCGCACCAATAACCATGACACGTTGATTTAATTTCGAAAACAAATGAAATTACTTCCAAGGTAATCGAATTACTCACCATCACGGCTCCGAGTAGGCATTAAGGTAATACAATTAGAGAGTAATTACTATTACCATGTTGCCGACAAAGCGTTATGCTGTGAAATTACTAAATTACGAGTGAAAATTGAAAGTCTAAGGCGCGTTTTAGAAATTCACTAAGTTACATACATAAGTCAGTATTTATAATTCGGTTGAAATTGTCTAATTGGTTTTCACTTACAGATCAATGTAGTGTGTCGTTGCGAATAACAACGCCAACGACAACGAAGTTCCATAACTCCCAAAACGGACTGCAAAGTCTACCCCATGAGCTTCAAATAGACGAGTTTTTAATAGTATCAGCGGCTGCCTTATTTATTTGTAATAAACACGAATATCATGTTTCTGGTACATCACAAAACGTTGAATCAGTGCTACCAACGCACCGGCGCCGAATGACACGCCCGACCTATCGAAAATAGAACGGGAAGCCAAATAAGAGACTAAAACCGGCCACTAGAATGCAGACTATCGTTCTAATACATATTTGTTACATGTAATCGATTCAGGTGGAATCGTTTTTTTTCTTTTCAACTAATTTGATTACTCGCCGAGAGTCGATTTTTTTTAAATATACGTATAGATAACATTAATTATCTAGAATGGGTAGTTTCTACTGTACCTCTCCGTGAATATATATTTATTCGGAATCACTGATGCATCAACAATAGATGAATACGTTACAACCATTCAAGACTAGCATTAAATTAACTAATAGCACACGAGGCAAATTTCACTTGCACAAAAATTCGTTAAATTTTTAATCAATTATCTCTCCTTATAACTGAGGAGCCTAGACTTTCTTGAGAAAATAGTTTCGCGGTTTCACTTTGCCTTCCACACCGTAAGGCTGGAGTCCGGAGTTCGTAGTTGGCAACAGAGATCGCTGCTGCCCACTCCCACAATGTAATAACCCAAAAACTTCAATAAATACAAGATCAAAATAAAAAGGCGACCCACCCACTTACGAGATGTACAAGAAAATAAAAAACCTACACAAAAAACAGGTAAGGTATGCATCTCCTTTACACAGGACTTGTTCAAAATGGGCATAAAATGGGGTTAGGTAGCACTTCCACAGTATCAAAGTGAGTGGCAAGGCAACTTTGTTTTCTACATATTAGAAAATCCTTGGAAGCGCGCCCATTTTCCTTTTTAGCTTATAATAAATGCAGTCACGTTGCAGGCGACGTTGATATACGACATTGTAACAATTCTGTTAAACGATTATTATTCACAGATAAACGTGTTTGCTGATGCGCCTGTATTTATCAAACTACATTGCAGAATACGCGCTATAAAGAATACGTCGTATGTCCTTATATGACGTTCTCGTCTTTTCAGCACAATGCGATGTAAGTAAATGGGTTTCATAGAAAAACTATAATATAACGCTCTCGTCAACTGTTATCTGTTTTTCACTTCTTCTGTCCCTGTCGCCATTTGACACATTTCGTAAAACTTTGGAATTTTCACGAATATAATCAATGGTATATAAATCATGGTCATGTCATACTCATTTCAATCAGCAGGTTGGCATGCTGCCGCCAGTAGTGAGCTCAAAGGCCGACGAATACTATAGTTACGGTCACAGACAGTTACGACTTACACATTATAGTTCCGATGACTGATTGATAGTTGATAAGACACTTCAGAAGAACGAAAACCTTCTATTAAATAAGAATTTTTCTTTTATTTATGCTGTGTCAGTGAAATAATCAGGTGCAGTTGTAAAATAGCAAAAAAATCTTATAACTAAACACAGACCGGATTACGCACTACACCTGTCTCTACATATGATCTAGTTGAATAAACTACTCAGAACCTTACTATAAAAGGGCTTGTCAACAACATGCCTAGATGTCCACGGTATTATTTCATATGCTAGTGGTACCTATACATGAAGCTAAACGGCGGTCAAACATAAATTTAAAGTTTTTTTAACATACATACTTAAACTCAGTTAATTATTAGGTACCTGATTTTTTTTAATCGGCCGCCAAAAGCTTCGTTGAATAAATTCTAAGCAAGCAACTTAAGTTTATTCCGGCAGTGTTAGTGAAAATACTTAGCCAATTTACTAAGTAATTCGATTTAACGCGTCACAATCTTCAAACGTTGTACGCATGTGCGTGTTGGTCAGGCCATGTCAATAATTGACCAGCTTAGAAAGATCTACAGATGCAACGTTCTCCCCCTCTACTTGTTTAAAAAATAACAAGTAAGGGGGGTGTAGGAGTTCTCGTTACAACGGTACTGATCAACCTCGGCTAACCGGTTCTTCGGTCCAGCCAAGCAAGGTTAAGATACAATTTAACAGAAACAATGTAGGATTAAAAGTTTTGGACACAGAGAAAGCAACTTTGAAGAGACTGGGGTCGAGTATGTCGAAGTACTAGTAGTTACATGGATTGAATGTTTAATGTCGTACAGCGGACACAATGTTGTTTAATGGTTATCGAGGCACGGTAAGATTGTGTACCAAGTAGTTACAGAGGATAAGACTTTCGACTGCAATGGTAAAAGTAACAGATAAAGTTAAAAAGTTAACATTGTTTGTTGTGTTGTTATTAGTTAACATTGTTCGATTCCCGGCCGGGGCAGATATTTGTATGAATAATATGAATGTTTGTTCTCGGGTCTTGGATGTTTAATATGTATTTATCTATATAAGTATGTTTATCTGTTGCCTAGTATCCATAGTACAAGCTTTGCTTAGTTTGGGACTAGTCTCAATTGGTCAGATGTCCTATGATATTTATTTTATTTATTTAACAAGCTCATATTATCATGCAGCGTCATTTAAAATAGTATGTACCTATTCGAATCAGCTACTTTTCTCCATGGGGCATTGACTTGGGTTGGGTCAAAAGTTTGACCAGAAAGGAGTGTGAGGGAATGCTATGCTTGGTGCTAGTGTACTAGCAATGGATGAAATATTAATTTGATATAATAAAATAATAAGCGCACATCAAATGCGTAGGAATATGTTGAATGAGCCAGTTAGCTCATCATTAGCTAATAAGCGTTGTTTTACTTTGCATGCATAATCGCACGTAAAGTTAAGTTAAGAATTAGCTATGATTACATCGGTTGCCTACTATTTAAAGATGCAAGACTTCGGTTACACGCTCATTCTGGCGCCAGTTCACTCCATCATTCTGGTTTTCTGTCATTGACATTAGATTGACGAATATTACTCAAAATATTTATTATTTTCATCAGTCTGGACCATTAGTCCGTCAGTCAGGATAACATGGTAACTGTCGTCATTCTGACCAGTCATGGTCTTAACTAATACCTGAGCGTAACTGATGTCTAAATCTTAATTGAATAATAAAAATATACGCGTCGACTTGAGAACCACCTCCTCGGTTTTTTTTTTGTCGGTTAAAAAGCAAAATTACACAGGGCCTAAAGATTGCACACATGAACCCACAAACATTCCCGATAAAGCAAAACGTGACGTAGAACGAAGGTAACAGTGTAAGACGGGTGTTCAGCTCAAGCCAAAGCCCCCACCCAACTATAGCTCGGCAAGCCACGACGCGTTACTATAATTAGTGTAGGTATTTTCAGCGGCCTCCAACAAAGATACGGCTTTATTTTAGCTTGGACAGCTCGCGTGGCGGCTTCGTGTCACGTCATAACTTGTAACGAAGAGATTAGAATGGTTTCGTTTCGTGTTTAGGGAAGGATTAGGCTAACGACCACAAATATACCGCAAACAGCAAGGCTACTACGAAACTCGAAGTTCGTGTCATGCGGTCCCTCTGACACTTATACTATTTAATACGAGAGCGAGAGGGACGGTACGATACGAACTTCGAGTTTCGAGTTTCGTAGTAGCCCTGCTCTGTCGCTAAAGTTTTTAATAAAAAAAAAATAAATTACCTAAGTATCATTCTGAGAGGAGGCCTGTGCTCAACATTGGGGATTATATAGGCTGGGATGATGAGAAATATAGGTGGGCGACACTAACCCCCATCATTTACGCCTATGCGTCTGTTTTAGACGAATTTTGGCGTGCTGCCTGCGTACAACGTCTTTTGTGGTCTCGGCTGACTAGACCGATGTGAGAACGCATGAAAAGCATCTACCTTGTGAAGGCAACTTTCAGAATGCCAAGTAAAAATATACAATACAATACAATAACTCTTTATTGCACACCAACACAGTAAGAAGTACAGAAAACACAGGTATATACATAGAGATTTTCTAAGGTAAGCAATAGGTAAGATACTCAGGCCACTGTTTATATTTTTCTTCAAATGTGGTATTCATGAATAGGAAGCTAAGAAATTGCTGTGACTATAACTACACTGAAACACGTGTACTTTTAACAAGCATGACACATTATTGTCGACGTGAAATACCATTGCTGATTTCAAATAAAATTTAAACCCGATACTAAAGAACTTTGACGATAATTTGGTATGTATATTCGCCACTCTGTAAGAATCGTAAAAAAATACTTAAAATTAAAACCCAGTCCCACTAATATAATAAATATGAAAGTTTGTAAGTCTGTTTATTGATGAAATTCGGTATACAGATAGTTTGCGTCCCGGGGAAGGACATAGGATAGTTTTTATCCCGGAAAATTTCATAGTTCGCGTGGGATAGTGAAAACCGAATTCTACGCGGACGGAGTCGCGGGTAACGGCTAGTAGGTTACAGAAATAAAATGTGGAATAAATTATTTTTAAAATTATAATTAATACAGTCTAAACTGGCCTCAAGTGTAACTTTATTACGACATTAACAATTCAAAACGTTTCAATTAGGTATATGTGGGTCAAGAAGCGTTTGTAAACATACAAACGTTGTTCACTCTTGAAATGACCGCATTACAAAAATACCTACCACAAAATTTCTCATTAAATTAATTTGATTTATTATTCAGGACGTTACAAACCACTGCTAAAAATAAGGTATTCACCCGGCTTAAATTTACAGTAGGTATAAAAATATTATGTTTCGGTTTCGGCTAAGATTTATTATTCACGAGAACCAACCTTTACATTCAAAAGATATTCATTACCACGCGTGAAAGCTAGCTGTACAAATAATGGATGAAGTGATTTTTATTTCTAACAAGTCATATTTGCATCGGCAGCAAATATATCCCAAATCCCAAGTGAATTCAGGCAAACCGTAACTAAAAGTGTTGTTTTTTTTTATGGTAAAATGAAAAAATATTCCACATAACATCACTCATAACGGACTCTTTTAGATTTCTGAAAATGTAACACAATTTAACGCCAGCTCACTGTAGGTATTTTCATATTCTGCCTCGGGGTTAGGGATTGCAGTACCGGTACTGAAACCGAATTTGTATTTCCCGGTACTGGATCTACTCCAGTACCGGGAAATACCGGGAAATTCGATACTTTCGGTACTAGAGGAAAAATGTGTTAAATGCTTGTTATGCGTTAAATAAAACGTTAAAAATAGTTTTATAGAAGTTTAATAAATAAAATATGAATCACTAAAATTACCCTCCCTCTGTAACTCAATTGACAAGATTTCATTTTTTGAACACCTGTAAATTACTACAGGAATCGAAAGAGTTTTGCCTCCTGAACATGGGAAAATATTTACTATAATTTATTTCTCCATATTTAAAAAAATACAAAAAAATAAAAAATATATCTGAATTTGCCAACACTACCACAGAATAGATATGATTCCTTTGCCTTTTTTACCAGAAAAAGGAGCTCTCATAATTTTGACAACTTTTACGTCAGATTTACGCTATTTACGTGATCTTTTTTTTTAATAGAGACTAGACAAAAGTAATGGATCTATTGTGTGGTAGTTTTAGAGTTATGCCCTTTTAGAATAAGCACATCTTTAAAAAAATGTAATTAATTAATTAATTAATAATCGTAGCGAAATTTTAAAAATATCAGCGTCTTTCTCTTTCCAACTAGAATACAGAGAACGAATCAAATTATAGTCTTAGAAATATGAAATCTTGTCAATTATTGAGCATCTTCAACCCTTGCTTGACTCAAAGCGCGAAGCTGCCCTTAGACACGGTTAGGGCTTGCAATCCGGATAACCGGATATCCATATTATCCGGATATCCGCCCATTTTCGAATCCGGATAGGAAGCTCTTCATTATCCGGATAATTTGGATAATTCGAATATCTGATATTAAGCGCGCGCTCGCGCATTGTGAGAGGTTAGTCTAGTGTATGCATACACACAGATACATTTATTTTTGTATTAGGAAGGTTTACATGCAATACTTATTAGTTAGGTACATTCTTAACATCTTGTTTGGTAGTGGCGATGATGAATTTTTGGTAAATGTGTATGTAAGTAATGTATGTGTTTATTTTATTAATATTATTATATTTTATGTATTTTTCAATCTTCTATATATATTTTTACCTTACATTACACACACCTGCTTTGATCACCTTTTTTCTTGATTCTATGTTAATAACATCGTCAGGTCGAATAAGAAGGTAGAAGAAGAGATCGCTTTTTAGCGATTAGACCCCTGTTTTCTCGTCTCCTACCCTACCTTTTATGTTCTGATTTCATTTTATAATGAATGTTTTTTGGTGTTAAATACAATACGCTTTGTATTGTATTGTGTTATTTATTCTTATAATAGAGCAAGAGCCCGCAAGAGCCAGACCTTCGTTATAGTATCGTTATAATCCTTCGTTATAGTCCGACTACAGGACCAGAGCACGAAGCCTATTCCTTTGCAGCGGGGAGTCAGACAAGGAGATGTGATCTCTCCGAAACTGTTCACCGCTGGATTGGAAGATGATTTTAAGGTTCTGGCCTGGAAAGGACGAGGCATTAACAATAATGGGAGTACTTCACTCACCTTCGATTTGCCGACGATATTGTAGTCATGGCTGAGACTATGGAGGACCTCAGTGCTATGCTCGCTGACCTCAGCAGAGTTGTTTCCGACCGAGTTAGCTTAAAAATAAACATGGACAAGACGAAAGTCATGTCTAATGTTGTGCCAGCTCCCGTAATAGTCGGAGGCTCTGCGCTCGAAGTTGTTGACGACTATGTATACCTGGGACAAACGATCCAGTTAGGTAGGTCTAACTTCGAGAAAGAGATCACTCGTCGAATCCGACTCGGCTGGGCAGCATTCGGAAAGCTTTGCAGTGTCTTTTCGGCCAAATTACCGCAGTGTTTGAAGTCAAAAGTCTTTGACCAGTGCGTGTTGCCAGTGATGACATACGGATCTGAGACGTGGACGCCAACGATGGGCCTCATTAGGAAGCTCAAAGTCACTCAAAGGGCTATGGAGAGGTCTATGCTCGGGGTTTCTCTTCGGGATAGAGTCAGAAATGATGATATCCGCAGTAGAACTAAGGTTACCGAAATAGCCCGAAGAATTGCGAAACTGAAGTGGCAGTGAGCGTGCTCGCAGGACTGATGGCCAATGGGTTAGAAGGTTCTCGAATGTCGTCCGCGGAGCGGGAGACGAGCCGTCGGTAGGCCTCCAATAAGATGGAGCGACGACCTGGTTAAGATCGCTGAATGGCGTTGGATGCGGAAAGCACAAGACTGGTCCGAGTTGAGAGCCTTGGGCGAGGCCTAAGTCCTGCAGTGGACGTCTTTCGGCTGACATGATGAATCGAATCTACTCTCGATTCTGAGTATTTCTGAGCAAAGTGCTTTCCGGTTTTCAGTTATATTAAAAATTAACACCGTGCATAAAAAAAACTTTCAGCTTTTAAAATATAACGAAGGTTTGGCTGTCGTGGGCTTTTGGTCCGTAAGGCAAAATAACAACAAGCAGGAGACAGAGAAGTTATAAAGTGTTTTTAAGTTATTTCACTCATCAAAGTGACAAAATAATGATTTTTACGTGCGTATAAGACAATTAGTGATTAAGTTAATTAACACGATTCGTCTGATGAAACAAATTTAAAATTGTTTTTAGCGTTTTTTAAATATTTGGAAAATTATTCAAATTATTCAAAATAACCGGATATCCGGATACTGAGATTTCAAATATCCGAAATATCCGGATAATAAAAAGTTACCGGATAGTGCAAGCCCTAGTTGTGATCTAGATATAAGATAAAATTATGATGTTCAAGACTTATTTTTACAAAAAAACTGTACGTGTTTAGGTTCATGAATATTCTATTTGTGCATGAATTATTTTTATCGTGATACGCCCATTACACCGCATGTATGTATTTATTTATACTTGGGAAATGTGCTACAATCATATATTTTTTCATCTTCATTTTTCACCCCGAGTAGGGATTGCTCCCGGGAATTCCCGGTACTGAAATTCCCGGGAATTCCCGGGAAATTTCATCGCCCTCAGTACCGGGAAACGAAACTCATTTCCCGGGAATTCCGGTACTACAAAAATATAATAATTTTAATATTTTTAACTTTTATCAAGCTGTAAATGCTCACGATGTTTTTTGGATTTGAGGCGAGAGATATTAACATCTTTCCGTCGCCCCTCGGGTGCAGATGAATACCCCGTTCGGTATCACCGAAAGCTGTTCGTACCTAATATTAGTGTAAAATATATTCCGAACAAGGTAGGAGCCAGAACGCAGCCCTGACGCACACCTCTGCGAACATCAAACGGCTCCGATGTGTTGCCGTTGTAATCTAAAACCTTTTATGCCTTCGAAATGACTTTACCAGGCGTAGAAGTTTTGGCGGACACCCAATGCTCTCGAGCGCCAGAATAAAGACCTTCCCTGCTTACTGTATCGAACGCTTTGTAAGGTCAACGAAAGCGACGTAGAGAGGGGTGTTCTGCTTTTCCTACACTTCTCCTGTAACTGAAGAAGTATGAAGATCATATCTACTGTGGATCGCTGGGAGCGAACACCATTGCGCCTCAGGATAGATGCGTTCTGCAAGTTTGGATTTTACACAAGACGACTCGACCAAAAAGTTTACCAACTATGCTTAAAAGGGGCAATACCGCGGTTAGCAGTTGCAGTCGCCGCCGATCACCTTCCCTTTGTATAAGGTGACGATGTTAGCGTCGCACATGTCCTGAGGTACCTACTTCCTTCCCTCCCAGCATTTACACAGAAGATTGTGCAAGATGGTCTGATGCACTGGAGTTTAATTACTTCGGCTTGGTGCCGTCACCCCAGACTTTTTCCACACTTGAGCTGATTGACAAGTAGCTCTATAGTCGGCAGCGTCGTCTAACTCTGTCCATTTGTCCAGTTTGAGCATGTTTTGCACTGCTTCCGGATGCAGGAACACAGGCTGAGAGAAGAGACCTAGCCCACTAGCTACCCCAACGGTCCCATAGTTTGACTGTCTGTAATAACAGCCATCCGCGTCTTTAAGAGGGGCTGTCTTTTTAATGACACACTTCGCTGGAGACTGCTTTGCTATTGCGAAGCGCGCCGGTGGTCGGGATTGGGAGGCATAAACCGTGTCTAGGCTTGCACTATCGGTAACTTTTAATTATCCGGATATTTCGGTATTTGAAAATCTCAGTATCCGGAATATCCGTTATTTTGAATAATTTTGAATAATTTTCCAAATATTTAAAAAAAACGCTTTAAAAACAATTTTAAAAATTGTTTCATCAGACGAATCGTGTTAATTAACTAATCACTAATGTCTTATACGCACGTAAAATCATTATTTTTGTCACTTTGATGAGTGAAAAACTTAAAAAACACTTTATAACTTCTCTGTCTCTGCTGTTGTTATTTTGCCTTACGGACCAAGAGCCCACGACAGCCAAACCTTCGTTATATTTAAAAGCTG